>NC_045742.1:3044781-3045119 GCF_008692095.1 Etheostoma spectabile
AAAAAAACAGAACTCACACATTCTCTAAGATTAAAGTCATACCTTTGGAATTAGAAGGAATTACTTCTCTGCAATTTTCACACTTTGCAAAGTCATCCAGTTGGGCCCGATTGGACCCTTTGGGGGGCCGGTTCTGGCCCACGGGCCATATGTGACACTCCGGATATAACCCCAACCGGTCGCCAGACACCGCCTACCAAGAGCCTAAGCCTGAGCCTGAGCCTGGGTCTGGGTCTGGGCCTGGGTCTGGGTCTGGGTCTTGGTCTGTCCCAGGTTTCTCCCTAAAAGGAAGTTTTTCCTCTCCACTGTCGCCCTGTTGCTTGCTCTGGAGGAAACTA
>NC_045742.1:3045159-3048580 GCF_008692095.1 Etheostoma spectabile
AGACCTGCTCTATCTGTAAAGGGTCTCGACATAACTCTTGTTATGAATTGATACTATAAATAAAATTGAATCAAATTAAACCAAAAGGCCGCTGTGACCAGGTTGTTTCAGCACCAGTTTCTGTGTGAGGATTACGACGTTGAACTGGATTTCAACCGTTGCACTCTGGGTTTTTCTGTGTCATGTTATCGCTGTTGGATCAGTGCTAGCAGTGCAGCTCTGTGTTATCTGAGCTGCTGCTATCTGCTGCGGCCCATCCGGATTTTTTTTTTTTACCCCTTATCTTCCAGCTCTCCTCGTCTTTTTCCATCACTCTTCCACTCATTTCTTCCCAGATTACCCTCCGTCTGTTTCAGTGGACAAGGCAGTAAATGAGATTAGTGATGGTGGCTGAGGGAAGTCCTGGCCTGAGGCTCTGCGGGGCTTTCCACATATTTAATTTTTTACTTTTTGGGTGACATTCAGTGAGAAGGGGGGAGGAAGACAAAAGGCAGAACAAGCCATCCTCTGTCCGCTCCCCGGTTGCCATTCAACCCGCATCGGTCCTCTTTGTGAGACGAAGACTCAGAACAGAATCCAATTTCACGACACCATTACAAATAAATAAAAATTAATAAATGAAAGCTTCTGACTCGGCCGCCGTGGACTCTTGAGGACGCCTTTACCTCCCCAGCAGTGACACGGCACATACAGATTTGTGCCTTCATGAATAAGCAAATACATAAATAACGCAGATAGCATGAATTATTCAAATGCTCCAGCTACGATGTAGGTGGGAGTGGAAGCTAACCAGCTCTGACAAGAAACTCACACGGGGAAAAGTAATAACGGCTCAAATAACCTCCGTGGGTCTGCAATCACTTCAGTTTAATGCGAAGATGCTGAGTGTGTTTCTCGGAGCAGACGTGCTTCCATGACACCGTCGGGCTGTTGTAGCTTCTGCGGTCTCTGTTGTCTCCAGTTTTTGGCTCATTTAGGACGTTTTTCCATGATAATTGTAGGATGTTAATTGTTTTCACTCAATTTCATGCACTTAATACATGGCTCCACACCATGTTTTTTCCTAGGAGCACTGTAGCCCTAGCCTGGTCCTATCAGACTCTGGTCCATTAGCCTGGTCCTACCAGACTCTGGTCCATTAGCCTGGTCCTATCAGACTCTGGTCCATTAGCCTGGTCCTACCAGACTCTGGTCCATTAGCCTGGTCCTACCAGACTCTGGTACATAAGCCCGGTCCTACCACACTCTGGTCCTACCAGACTCTGGTCCATTAGCCTGGTCCTACCAGACTCTGGTACATTAGCCCGGTCCTACCACACTCTGGACCTACCAGACTCTGGTCCTACCAGACTCTGGTCCATTAGCCTGGTCCTACCAGACTCTGATACATTAGTCCGATCCTACCATACTCTGGTACATTAGCCTGGACCTACCAGACTCTGGTCCCACCAGACTATGATCCTACCAGACTATGATCCTACCAGACTCTGGTCCATTAGCCCGGTCCTACCAGACTATGATCCTACCAGTCTCTGGTCCATTAGCCCGGTCCTACCAGACTCTGGTCCTACCAGACTCTGGTCTATTAGCCCGGTCCTACCAGACCCTAAAAGTGTTGTTGAAATAGTATTGAGTAAAAGTTGACATGTTCCAGTCTGTGATTATCATCAACATCCATTCCTTTAATTTTAGTCTCAATAATTCCTAATTTCTGCTTTTCTAACTCAAACATTAGGTATAATTGTCTATAAATGAGGTTTATTGACCATAAATTCCAAAAATAACTGTGAAACTAAAGTTGATAATTTGGTGTTACGTAGTGTTAAAAATGTTAGAAAAGTGACAAACATTGATAAGAAAAACGTCAACAAAATTGTTGATTTTCAATTTTGACGAGAAGACAACACGAGGGTTAACACTCACTTGGGTCAAATTAACCCGTTTTCAGTAAAAAAAACAAATTCTCACAAAAAAATGTCAAAATAAGTGCTAACAAAAAGCAACAACACATTTTTTTTTTCATGGTTGACAACACAAGCGTTAAGTGGTAGAAGTGACCACGAATATCATAATGAAACCATCCTGATCACTGAATTGTTAATTTTAGGAAAACCATAAGAATTGTGTGTTTTTCATGCCTGCTGAGTTCGTCATGTCAGAAGAGAGAGAAGCTGAATTTATTTTGGACTGGTATTTATACAAAAGCTGATCCTCCTGAATACATTTCTGCTAAAAAGTACCGATAAATTGGCCGACAGCTCCCAGCAGCAGTTTAATCTCCAGGTTCCTGCTGTCCACATGAAAGCCCCCCCCCCAGTACAAAAATACTCTCACCCACAATGGCCCATATTGTGCAAACTGCCACTTGAACTCCAACCAGAGCGGTCATCTTCTTTTCTCCGTGTATTTTTCATCCAATCAGTGAAAGCGGAGCTGGCCGGCCGCCTGATAAAAGACGGCGTTCTGCAGCAATCACTCGGACATCTGGCGTCGCTCTGAGGCGAGTCTTTGTCCGCTCCGTGTGTCCGTCCGCTGCAGACGATCGCCATGGGCTACGAGCCGGCCTCAGCTGTCAGGGACGAACCCGGGTGGGGGGGGGATCTGTTGATCTGACGCTGGGTGGGATGAAGGAGGGAGGTCCGCGGACCACCACGGGCTCGCCAGATGATGCCACTGCTGGAGGGAAAACTGCCGTCACTGGGAAAGAATGATTGCCTCTAATGGTGTGCATGCTTCCGATAAAACATTGAAATCCATTCTTAGTCCTGCCAATGTGCCTGTGTCAAAGCCTGAAACAACAAAGAAGGCATGGGAAGACAAATTGGGCTGAAGATTGGGGGGGGGGGGGGGGGGGGGGGGGGGGGGGGGGGGAACGCTCTGCATAGCTGTTATGTTCTTGGAAAATTCAATTCGAAACTGAGTACATTTTGTATTATTCCAAATTTGACTTAATAAGCTGTTCAAATGGGTCCCCTTCATGTGATAAAAACGTTCAATAATGAAGCCGTAATTTCACAAAGTTACAAACAACAAAGTTTCGAGAGTGTAATTACACTGGTCCAATTGAATAATTGGCCACGCGTCACACAGATGTCCTTTTAACATTCATTTCCACATTTCCATCGTAAGACACCGTGGAACCTACAAAGAAAATAAACACATAAAATACAATGAGTCAAATATACTTCATACGTCATTTTACAGTCTCTTAACCCTTGTGTTGTCCTTGGGTCAAATTGAGCCGTTTCAAGGTGTTTTTTATCAGAAATAATAGATTTCTTTCAACCAAATTGCCCAATAATACAACGGATGATTCTATACAACATTCGTCAGGTGTCATTAATGATTACTTTCATTGAATATTTTAGGGATCTTATGGAATTTTTTTTTTTTTTTTTAATGGTTTCCAAACAGTATCCGG
>NC_045742.1:3048590-3050510 GCF_008692095.1 Etheostoma spectabile
CTTTGACATCTACCCATCTGAGATCAACTCAACGTCCTCTGATCTCAACTAGTAGTCAAAATAATTCATAATTTCTGCCTTGTTAACTTAAAAACGTACATATAATTTGACATAAATGAGGTTTGTTGACCATGAATTCCAAAAAATAAGTTTAAAACCTTTTACTAAACCAGGTCAGGTTTTAAAATAAAGCGCCAAAAGCTGGAAAAAATGAGAAATAAATCAGAAAAAACGACAAAAACATTGGAAAAGCTCAAAAAAAAAATCAATTTTGACCTGGAAGGACAAGTTCATGGTTAACAGGAAGACAACATGTTTAATGTAAAACATCTTAGTACAATTATCGCTTTTTAAACTTATTTATTATACATTTTTAAAGTTTTTTAATTACCGTATGAATTCACACACAAATGGAATTGTTAAAAATGATATGGACAAACGTGTAATCTTAACAGCACTCTCCCTCAGACAGTTACAGAGAGTTTGCAAGAATATATGTTCAATCTGTCTCAAAAAAAAAATGAAAATCAGCACAATTTCCTTCAGGGGAGAAAACCTCAGTCGCTCGGAAGAAGTGGGAAGTCAAATGTGACTTTTTGAAATGAACCAATGTGTGAATTTACACAAAATGGCGCCCGTGATGTCCCATTATGTCCTCAATTTAGTCGTTTTACGTCCCACATCCCTGATGTTCTGCTAACCCTAACTAAGTATTATGTTGCCTAAACTTAACTACTTCTGTTTCACAACTGTGTGCTAACATGCTAACGTTTGCTTTTTGGCACCAAACACTATGTCACGTCTGAGGCTGATGGGAATAAAATCTCAATTTATCCTGATTGGGTACATGAATGCAGCTAAAAACACACTCAAAAGGCGATAAGATGTTGTTGTTTTTCGAAGATGTTGTTATGAATTGAATAAATGTGCAAAGACAAAATCTTAAGTCCTTTAATTTCTGTCAGTTACGCTGAACGTGTTCCTGATTCTGGCTTCAAACAAATCCCTCCAATCTAACTCTTGAAAAAAAGTAATAATAATTTAAAAGTATAATTTAGCATGACAACAGACTGTTGGTGCATCTTTAACCCTTGTGTTTGAAAATCAACACGTTAATTCATGGTTTTAATCGATTAAAAAAAACCTGTTTTCAATACTTTTGATGCTTTTTTCAGTGTTTTTTGACGTTTTCAACACTGCGTAACACTAACTTATTACCTTTAGTTTTACATTATTTTTGGAATTTATGGTCAAAAAACCTCATTCATAGGAAATTAAACCTAATGCTGGAGTTAGAAAAGCAGAAATTAGGAATTATTGAGACTGAAATTAAAGGAATGGATGTTGATGATAATCACAGACTGGAATATGTCAACTTTTACTCAACACTATTTCAACAACACTTCCATTTGGTTTACAATGCTATAAAATTGAATAAGACGCCCCAAAATTAATGAAAGTAGAGATGTGTACTTGGCAAAGAGCGTTGGAATAGATCATGTTATTTTGGGGAATTAAAAACAACATTGGTATAGGAAAACGGGGCAATATGACCCGAGGACAACACGGGGGTTAACAAGGCCGTGATGTTGGCTGAAATGGTTGGATGAGTGTGTGAATGGACGTAGGCGCTGCTGGATGCTGCCGCTGGATTTCAAGTGTCTGTTCCACCGGCTGTGGGGGGACGACAGCTCGCCTGATTAATGCAAACCATCAACACTCGGCACAACTGTGGGAAATGATTACAGAAATCCCCAAAACATGCAGTCTGGTCAGCGGGATAATGGTTATTAAAATGGTTGTAATTGTTTCCTCTAAATAGTAATTAATATGATGTTTCCTCCATCCATTCATCCATCGTCGTCCATCTTCATTCGGTATCTGGTCTCGGGGGCAGCAGCTCCAGCAGGGGACCCCAAA
>NC_045742.1:3050520-3057507 GCF_008692095.1 Etheostoma spectabile
CCGAGCCACATCAACCAGCTCCGACTGGGGGGTCCCGAGGCGTTCCAAGGCCAGGTTGGAGATGTAATCCCTCCACCTATTCCTGGGTCTTCCCCGAGGCCTCCTCCCAGCTGGACGTCCCGCCACACTAGTTCCTAGGGTCTCCCCGGGCTCCTCACGTGAGACGTTTCCCTCCACATAGTCTGGGTCTCCCTTGAGGCCTCCTCCCATGGACTCCTCCACCTCGTCCTGGTCCCTTCCCTGCCTCCTCCCAGTCGGACGTTCCCTCCACCTATTCCTGGTCTTCCCGAGGCCTATCCTCCGCTGGACGTCCCTCCAACTAGTCCTGGGTCTTTCCAAGGGCACTCCTCCCAGCTGGACGTCCCTCCACCTAGTCCTGGGTCATTTCCCAAGGGCCTCCTCCCCAGCTGGACGTCCCGCCCTAGTCCTGGTCTTCCCCCGAGGCCTCCCCCAGCTGGACATCCTCCACCTAGTCCTGGGTCTTCCCCAAGGGCCTCCTCCCAGCTGGACATCCCTTCACTAGTCCCGGGTCTTCCCCGAGGCCTCCTCCCAGCTGGACTCCTCCACCTAGTCCTGGGTCTCCCCCAGGGCCTCCTCCCAGACTGGACGTCCCTCCACCTTCCTGGGTCTTCCCCGAGGCCTCCTCCCATCTGGACGTCCTACCACTAGCGGTCTTCGATGCCCTCCGCCCAGCTGGCACGTCACTCCACTAGTCCTGGTTCTTCCCAACTCCTCCCTGACGTCCACTGGGACGCCCTACACCTCAGTCCTGGGTCTTCCCCCGAGTCCCTCCCCCAGCTGGAACCTCCCTCCACCTAGTCCTGGGTCTTCCCCGAGGCCTTCTCCCAGCTAGACGTCCCTCCACCTAGTCCTGGGTCTTCCCCGAGACCTCCTCCCAGGTGGACGTCCCTCCACCTAGTGCTGATGCAACTATTGCACATGACGATTAATCGTTATAAAATCACGATTTCCTTTAGAATTTTTTTAATGACTTTGGTTCTCATTCTCGTGGTTTTTTCCCATTAAAATTGAAAATCAACACTTTTATGACGCTTTTTATCGATGTTTTATTGTAATTTTTGTCACTTTTACCGATGTTTTTGAGAGTTTTTACGATGTTTTTGACACTTTTTCTGATGTGTTTTGTCATTTTCTCCCATATTCTTGTCACCTTTTTTGAAGCTTTGTCATTTTATACGATGTTTTTGTCACTTTTTTCGAAGGTTTTGTAACTTTTTTTGATGTTTTGGACCTGTTTTTCCTATGTTTTTCTACGTTCAATTATCAATTTTTATTTACATACTAAATTCTGTCAATATCTTTCTGTACTATTATGGCTTTTTTTTAACCTTTTCCCACTTTTCCAGACGTTCTCATCACTTTTTGTCCAAATTTTTTGTAACTTATGAAGTTTTTGTCACTTTTACCAATGTTTTTGACACTTTTTCTGATGTTTTGGACCTTTTTTTTAAATGTTTGGGACCTTTTTTTTCTACGTTTCTCTACGTTCTATTATCAGTTTTTATTCACATGCTATAAAACACCCAAATTTAAAGATTATAGTGAAGTGATCATTTCGGTTGTTAACCCTCGTGTTGTCTTCCCGTCAAAATTGAAAATCAACACTTATGTTGACGCTTTTCAATCAATGTTGTTTTTAACTTTTTCTAAATGTTTTTGTCCCTTTTTTCAACACTTTTGATGCTTTTTTCAAATATTTGTCACTTTTTTGACATTTTAAACACTACGTAACACTAAGGGGGTGGGGGGGGGGGGTTTTAATGTATAAGACATCTTAGTAGCAATTTCTCGCTTTTAAATTATTATTATACATTTTACAGTCTTTTTAAATAACCCGTATGAATTCACAACACAATGGAATTGTTAAAAAATGATATGGACAACGTGTAATCTTAACAGCACTCTCCCCGCACAGTTACGCGAGTTTGCAAGATATTGTTCAATCTGTCTGAAAAAAAAAGGAAATTCAGCACCAAATGTCCTTAGGGCGAGAAACCTCAGTCGCTCGGGAAGAAGTGGGAAGTCACATGTGACTTTTGAAATGACACCATGTGTGAATTTAACAAAAATGGGCCCGTGAGTCCCATTATGTCTCAATTAGTGTTTTACGTCCCAATCCCTGATTGTTCTGCAACCTAACAAGTATTATGTTGCCTAAACTTAACTACTCGTTTCACAACTGTGTGTAACATAGCTAACGTTGCTTTTTTGCACCAAACACTATGGTCACGTCTGAGGCTGATGGGAATAAAAATCCATTATCCTGATTGGGTACATGAATGCAGCTAAAAACACACTCAAAAGGCAGTAAGATGTTGTTGTTTTTCGAAGATGTTGTTATGAATTGAATAAATGTGCAAAGACAAAATTTTAAGTCCTTTATTTTCTGTCAGTTACGCTGAACGTGTTCCTGATTCTGGCTTCAAACAATCCCTCCAATCTAACTCTTGAAAAAAAAGTAATAATAATTTAAAAGTATAATTAGCATGACAACACTGTTGGGTCATCTTTAACCCTGTGTTTGAAAATCAACAACGTTAATTCATGGTTTTAATCGATAAAAAAAAACCGTTTCATACTTTTGATGCTTTTTTCAGTGTTTTTGACGTTTCAACACTGCGTAACACTAATTATTACCTTAGTTTTACATTATTTTGGAATTTATGTCAAAAACCTCATTCATAGGAAATTAAACCTAATGCTGGAGTATTGAAAAGCAGAAATTAGGAATTATTGAGACTGAAATTAAAGGAAGGATGTTGATGATAATCACCGACTGAATATGTCAACTTTTACTCAACAATATTTAACAACACTTCATTTGGTTTACAATGCTATAAAATGAGTAAGACCCCCAAAAATAATGAAAGTAGAGATGTGTACTTGGCAAGAGCGTTGAGATAGATCCATGTTATTTGGGGAATTAAAAACACATGGTATAGGAAAAGGGGCAATATGACCGAGGAGCACAACAGGCGGTGTAACAAGGCCGTGATGTTGGTGAAATGGTTGGATGAGTGTGTGAATGGAGTAGGGCTGCGGATGCTGCCGCTGGATTTCAAGTGTCTGTTCACCGGCTGTGGGGGGAGACAGTCGCCTGATTAATGCAAACCATCAACACTCGGCACACTGTGGGAATGATTACAGAAATCCCAAAACATGCAGTCTGGTCACGGGATAATGGTTATTAAAATGGTTGTAATTGTTTCCTCTAAATAGTATTAATATGATGTTTCCTCCATCCATTCATCCATCGTGTCCATCTTCATTCGGTATCTGGTCTGGGGCGCAGATCCAGCAGGGGACCCCAACTTCCCTTTCCCGAGCCACATCAACCAGCTCCGACTGGGGGGTCCGAGGCGTTCAAGGCCAGGTTGGAGATGTAATCCCTCCCCTTCTGGTCTTCCCGGCCTCCTCCCCAGCTGGCTCCCCCAGTCCTGGTCTCCCCCGAGGCCTCGTCTGGACGTCCCATCCTAACGGTTCTCCCCCGAGGCATCCTCCAGCTGACGTCCTCCACCTAGTCCTGGGTCTCCCCGAGGCCTCTCAGATGGACGTCCTTCCACCTAGTCCTGGGTCTTCCCCAAGGCCTCCTCCGATGGACGTCCTCCACCTATTCCTGGGTCTTCCCGAGGCCTCCTCCCAGCTGGAAGTCCTCCACCTAGTCCTGGGTTTCCCCAAGGCCTCCTCCCAGCTGGAGTCCTCCACCTAGTCCTGGGTTTCCCCAAGGGCCATCCTCCCAGCTGGACGTCCCGCCACCTAGTCCGGGTCTTCCCCCGAGGCCTCTCCCAGTGGACATCCCCCATAGTCCTGGGTCTTCCCCAGAGGCCTCCTCCCAGCTGGACATCCCTTCACCTAGTCCCGGGTCTCCGAGGCCTTCCCAGTGGACGTCCCTCCATAGTCCTGGGTCTTCCCCAAGGGCCTCCTCCAGCTGGACGTCCCTCCACCTAGTCCTGGGTCTTCCCCGAGGCCTCCTCCAGCTGGACGTCCCTCCCTAGTCCGGGTCTTCCCCGAGGCCTCCTCCCAGCTGACGTCCCTCAACATAGTCTGGGTCTTCCCCAAGGCCTCCTCCAAGCTGGACGTCCTCCACATAGTCCTGGGTCTTCCCCGAGGCTCCTCCCAGCTGGACGTCCCTACCTAGTCCTGGGTCTTCCCGAGGCATCTCCCAGCTAGACGTCCCTCCACCTAGTCCTGGGTCTTCCCCGAGGCCTTCTACCGGCACGTCCCCCACTAGTCTGGTTCTCCCGAGGCTTCCTCCCAGCGACGTCCCTCCAACCTGAGTCGGGTCTTCCCCGAGACCTCTCCAGGTGGGAGTCCCTCCACCTAGTGTGATGCGAACTATTGCACATGACGATTAATACGTTATAAAATCAACGATTTCCTTTAGAATTTTTTTAATGAATTGGTTCATTCTCGTGGTTTTTTCCTATTAAATTGAAAATCAAACACTTTTATGACGCTTTTTATCGATTTTTTATTGTTAATTTTTGTACTTTTACCGATGTTTTGAGAGTTTTTACGATGTTTTTGACACTTTTTCTGATGTGTTTTGTCATTTTCTCCATATCTTGTCACCTTTTTTGAAGCTTGTTCATTTTATACGATGTTTTTGTCACTTTTTTCGAAGGTTTTGTAACTTTTTTTGATGTTTTGGACCTGTTTTTCCTATGTTTTTCTACGTTCAATTATCCAATTTTTATTTACATACTAAATTCTGTCAATATCTTTCTGTACTATTATGGCTTTTTTTAAAATTTCCCCTTTTCAGACGTTCTCATCAATTTTTGTCCCAATTTTTTGTAACTTATGAAGTTTTTGTCATTTTACCAATGTTTTGACCTTTTCTGATTTTTGGATTTTTTTAAAATGTTTTGGGACCTTTTTTTTAGTTTCTCTACGTTCTATTATCAGTTTTTATTCACAGCTATAAAAAAAACCCAAATTTAAAGATATATAGTGGAAGTGATCATTTCGGTTGTTAACCCTCGTGTTGTCTTCGTCCCCAATTGAAAATCAACACTTATGTTGACGCTTTTCATCATGTTGTTTTTAACTTTTTCAAAGTTTTGTCCCTTTTCAACACTTTGATGCTTTTTTCAAATATTGTCACTTTTTTGACATTTTAAACATACGTAACACTAAGGGGGTGGGGGGGGGGGGGGAGACTAGGACACACATGTACTTCCGTATGTTTAGCTCGCCACTGGCAGCTGCTGGTGAAGATGTAGATGATGATGTGGTGGTGGTGGAGGAGGATGATGTGATGATGGTGGTGGTGGGTGGAGAGGTGATGATGATGGTGGTGGAGGGATGAGATGATGGTGGGGTGGAGAGGATGATGTGATGGTGGAGATGATGTGATGCGGTGGTGGTGGAGATGATGATGAGGATGGTGGATGATGAGGATGGTGGAGATGATGATGATGATGATGATGGTGGTGGTGGAGAGGATGATGATGATGGTGGTGGTGGAGATGATGATGAGGATGGTGGAGATGATGAGGATGGTGGAGATGATGATGAATGATGATGATGATGGTGGTGAAGCTGATGATGGTGGTGGAGATGATGATGATGATGCTGGTGAAGATGATGATGATGATGATGATGATGTAGCAGAAGGCTTGCAGGAGTTTATGATCCGTGCAAATGGAGAAATCTGCATATTGTTTCATATGAGATTGCGTAATGGACACCTACACACTGAAATGATGATAATGACAGAACATGGAGCGCAAGCTGATGTAAAAAACACACACACACACCCACACGCACCCACACCAACAACACCACCACACACACACACTTCCAAACAAACGCACACAGACACACACTTCCAAACACACACACACACACACACACACACACACCAAACACCGCACTTCCAAACAAAAGCACAAACACACACACACCACACACACACACACAACACTTCCAAACAAAAGCACCACACACACAATTCCAAACACACACACACACACATACAACACACAACACACAACACACACGCACTTCCAAACAAAAAGCACACACCACACACACACACACACAACACACACATGCTGACACAGACACACACGACATACATACAGACACACGCACACACACACTTCCATACAGACACACATACTGACATGAAGACAGACATATATACCTACATACTAACACACTAACATAACACACATGGTAGACACACACACACACACAACACA
Source organism: Etheostoma spectabile (assembly GCF_008692095.1). Lineage (NCBI taxonomy): Eukaryota > Metazoa > Chordata > Actinopteri > Perciformes > Percidae > Etheostoma > Etheostoma spectabile. The sequence continues at coordinate 3,056,751 of NC_045742.1, forward strand.
CACACACACACACACACACAACACACACACACACACCACACACAAAACACACACACACACACACAAGACATACATTAAGACTCTAACATATACATACACACACACACACACATTAACAAACACACACACACTGACACACTGACATACAGGCAGTGGAAGATGTTAGCTAACAAGAGAGGAAAGGAATGAAGGAAGGAAAGCATGACAAAGAAGGAAAGGAGAGAGGAGGGAAGACCGAAGGAAAGGAGAGAGGAGGGGAGACTGTAGGAAAGGAGAGAGGAGGGGAGACCAAAGGAAAGGAGAGAGGAGGGGAGACTGTAGGAAAGGAGAGAGGAGGGGAGACTGTAGGAAAGGAGAGAGGAGGGAACAAAGGAAGAGAGAGGGGGGGGAGACTGTAGGAAAGGAGAGAGGAGGGGAGACCAAAGGAAGGGAGGAGGGGAGACTGTAGGAAGGAGGAGAGGAGGGAGACCAAAAGGAAAGGAGAGAAGAGGGGAGACCAAAGGAAAGGAGAGAGGATAGGGGACCAAAGGAAAGGAGAGAGGATGGGAGACTGTAGGAAAGGAGAGAGGAGGGGAGGATGTAGGAAAGGAGAGAGGAGGGGAGGATGTAGGAAAGGAGATGAAGAGGGGATCGAACAAAAGGAGGAATGAGAACTCCAATATTGACACTCACACTTGACCTGGCCTCTCTTTCCCAGCATGCGCAGGGTCATCTTGGTCTGTGAGCCGCTGTTCCAGCCAGATATTTTGGTCACACA
>NC_045742.1:3057532-3060566 GCF_008692095.1 Etheostoma spectabile
CGCGGGCGCTCCGGACACACCCTGCTACTTCCTGTCCTGTTTAGTCCGGCCAGTCGGCCCCGCTGGCTGAGTGACCGCTGGGCTGCATGATGATCGGTGGTAATGGTGGAGAGAGGACAGCTGCGGAATGACTGGTGGTGCGGCTGGGTGGCCGCGTGCGTGCTGCACGGCCGTGGTAGGGCCGGAGAGGAGTGCTGATGATGGTGGGGTGGGAGAGGATGCTGCTGATGGTGGAGATGATGCTTGCTGATGGTGGTGGTGGAGATGCTGCATGAGGATGGTGAGATGTGGATGAGGATGGTGGCAGGCTGGAGGGCTGATGCTGCAGCGATGGGTGGGATGGATTGGGAGGGAGATGTAGTTGTGGAGTATTGGATTGTTGATGTTGAAATGCTGATGATGGTGGGTGGAGAATGCTGATCGGAATGGGTGAGTGCGTGAGGCTAGCGTAGGCGCTGCTGCTGCTGATGATGCTGGTGCGCTGATAGCCTGGTGTGACTGCGTGGTTGGCGCACGAATGATGTCACAGAATGATGCTGAGGCCGACGGCAGATGTGATAGCTGATGCTGTCAGCCGCAGGCGCTTGCAGGGGGGTTTCATGAGGCTCCACGGGTGCCCATGTACTGAGGCGCCACTGCATCGTGTTTTCCCTATTGAGATTGTAGTCCCTGGGACTACACCTAGACCTTGCTACGTGAGAACATGATGTAAGCACAGAACATGGCAGCGAATAGCGCGTGTGACGAATCTGAACACACCCACGCCACACACCCCACCGCACAGCACAACCCCACACCCACAACAACCGACAGCACGAAAAACGTCGCGAACCAAACGCACACCGAGCAGTCGAAGGCATTGCACTAGAATCACAGCACCACACACACGCACGACACAACCACAACACACCTCCACGCTAGCTTGGACCACACTAAACGCCACCAACATCAGCGAACACACACACTTCCCCTCAGTACGGCACAGTTCAATATAGGACAAACGCACCAACAACAGACCACCACTTGTCGCAAACACACACCCATAGTCAAACAAAACTTAAGTATCACAAGCGCACACACACACATACCCGCAATCTTCCAAACAAACGCACACACACACACACACGCACAGCCGACACACACACACTATGCGTTGCCTACCATGACACACACACACACACACACACACACACACACACACACACACACACACACAGTCTGCCAGATATTAAACCTCAGCAGAGATGCAGATGAATGAAATCCTGTCAGCCGTGGGATTGGCCAACCGCAATTAGCCTGTTTGTCTGCTGGGTTGTGTGTCTGGCAAAGTGAACGCTACACAAAACACAGAGAGCAGCACAACGCTGCTGGATGCAGGCGGTCTGGTTCCATTAGCAGCTACACAATAATCACATTGTGCGTTGTTATGCTGCAGAACATGGCCAGCAGTCTGTAGCAGCTACAGGATGTAACATTTTGCATTTTGTGTGTCTTTTTGGTTGTTTGTGTGTCTGTGTAGTTGTTTTATGTGTCTCTGAGGATGTTTTTTGTGCCTGTGTGGTTGTTTTGTGTGTCTGTGTGGTTGTATTGTGCATCTGTGGTTGTTGTTTTATGGGTCTTTTTGGTTATTTTGTGTCTTTGTTGCTGTTTTGTGGTAATTTTGTGGGTTGTTGTGGTTGTTTTGTGTGTCTTTGTGGTCATTTCGTGGGTCTTTTTGGAGGTTTTGCGTGTGTGTTGTTGTTTTGTGTGTTTGTGTGTGGTTGTTTTGTGCGCCTGTGTAGTTGTTTTGTGGGTCTTTTTGGTTATTTTGTGTGTCTGTGTGGACATTTTGTGCATCTTTTTATAGGTTTTGTGTGTCTTTTTGGTCTTTTTGTGTGTCTGTGTGGTGTTTTTGTGTCTCTTTGTTCTTTTTTGTTTGTCTGTGTGATCGTTTTGTGCATCTTTGTTGATGTTTTGTGTGTCTGTGTGGTTGTTTTGAGTGTCTTTGTGGTATAGGTACTGAGCATGAGTGTGTAGTTCAGGCCTGTAATGTGTGTAATAATTACAGAATGAAAACATTGTAATTTCCCTTTGCGGGATTAATAAAGTATTTATCATTATTATTATTATTATTATTAAATAATGCTTTGATTTAAACTAAAAGCACAACAAAGCCAAAACTAAAACTTTAAACTGCTGATAAAAGACCAAAAAAGAACTGAAACATGAATCATTGGTGAAACAACACACGCCCACAGGGACGCACACTAAAAGTACAACAAAGTTATTCAAATTACAGCGAAGGAGAAGTCGTTGAATTAGTGAGGGAGGAATGTGGAGGAAAGCCCTCTGAAGATTGATTAATCTGTGGGAAAATAAATAATAAGCGCCAGCGTTCCTGAAACCAGCAGCAGGCTGCGAAATCAGAGATTTTAACTTGTAGGGGGATTCCATAATATATGAAGTAGACCCCGACTGATAAAGGGAAATAGACCTTAGTGGTCCCCTAATACTGTATCTGAAGTCTCTTTTATATAGACCTTAGTGGTCCCCTAATACTGTATCTGAAGTCTCTTTTATATAGACCTTAGTGGTCCCTAATACTGTATCTGAAGTCTCTTTTATATAACCTTAGTGGTCCCTAATACTGATCTGAAGTCTCTTTTATATAGACCTCTAGTGGCTCCTAATACTGTACTTAAGTCTTATATAGACCTTAGTGGTCCCTAATACTGTATCTGAAGTCTCTTTAATATACATTAGTGGTCCCCCTAATACGTATCTGAAGTCTCTTTTATATAGACCTTAGTGGTCCCCTAATACTGTATCTGAAGTCTCCTTATATAGACCTTAGCTGTCCCATACGTATCGAAGTCTCTTTTTTAGACCTTAGTGTCCCTAAATACTGTATCTGAAGTCTCTTTTATATAGACCTTAGTGGTCCCCCCTATACTGTATCTGAAGTCTCTTTTATATAGACCTATGGTCCCTATACTGTATCTGAAGTCCTCTTTATATAGACCTTAGTGGTCCCCAATATGTCATCTGAAGTCTC
>NC_045742.1:3062600-3062835 GCF_008692095.1 Etheostoma spectabile
TCTGAAGTCTCTTTATATAGACCTTAGTGGTCCCAAATACTGTATCTGAAGTCTCTTTCCCAAAATTCAGCCTTGGTGCAGAATCTCAGCCACTGGAGCCAGTCTCTTTCTTATGGGGGGGCCAAATTCTCTGGGCGGGCAAATCAGAGAAAGGGGAGTTAACCTTGCCCCTCATGACATCATAAGGAGTACGATTCCAGATCGGCCCATCTGAGCTTTCATTTTCTCAAAGGCA
>NC_045742.1:3062845-3063089 GCF_008692095.1 Etheostoma spectabile
CAGGATACCCAGGGCTCGGTTTACACCTATCACCATTTCTAACCACGGGGGGCCATAGGCAGGCTGGGGGGGGGGACATATTTAATTAAGAGAGAGAGAGACTCGCACCTCTGATTAATAGTTTAATCATTTAATAACCATAAAAGCTAGAGACTTACCGAAAGTTGCAGCTAAAAGCTAACAGGTTAGCGGTTACGGAGGTCTCTTCCGGGTCTTTCTAGCCTCTACAGGTGATTTTCTATCC
>NC_045742.1:3063100-3063897 GCF_008692095.1 Etheostoma spectabile
CTTGTGCCTTTTTCAGGGTCGTTGAGCATTAAATCCAAACTGTTACATCCAAGATTTAACCACTTTATGTCCATAATTCATCGCGTTTTGGCTCATTTCTGCCGCTAGCTGCCGGCTCCGTGTCTGATCTCTGTGTGTATGGTGGTAGCATGCCCACATATGGGAGACAACGTCACGCAAAGGGTTTGGAGTGGGGACAATATTAAAAAATGTAAGTGTCATGGTCATGCCATGGGCTCTTTAAGACAGGCTGTTTGCATTCAGATGAAGCTGAAATTAAACTGAAGATCTCTGTTTTTCCGACTGTCCGGCTGATAGATAGAGGAGGAGGAGAGAGGGACGCAGGATGACGGCACGCTAGAGACGAACACTGGGGGAGAAAGGAAGGATAAAAGTATATATTTAAGGAAAAGAAATGCGACGCTGTAATTACCCAGAGGAAAAGGTCAAGGCGTTTGGGCAGCTTTTTGTAATTAGCTTTATTTCTGCGAGCAGAACAAACAGAGCAGTCTTTTGTGAAATTGCGTTAGAAAGGTTACTTAGACCTTTATAGTCCAAGGGGTAGCCGTTCACTTCTAGTCCTGACTGCTGTCTGCAGACTGCAAACTCCAGAAACACGAAGCCTTCTCCTCTGGACACAGAGAACCAGGCGCTCCGAGGGAAGAAATAATACGTTTTAGATCAGCCGGGGAAGATTAGAAAAGGGGAACATTTAGGAGGTAACACTTTAATTAAAAGGAAGTCAAATTTCTTGATGAATTCTTAGTGAAAGTAATTAAACTGATGAACTGACTGTA
>NC_045742.1:3063922-3067312 GCF_008692095.1 Etheostoma spectabile
GAGCTTTGTTTTATTTGTCCGTATTTGTATCTTGTGCGAGATTGTTGTTGTTGTTGTTTTTTTTGTCCCCTTAGCTGTTTTTGTTAACTGTTTTGTTTAATTGTGATGGTTACTGTTATTTTTTTTTTTTTTTTGTTGCCTTTAAGAACCCCTCAAAAACGAGATGTCACATCTCAGGACTATTCCTAATAAAGAATTTCTTCACAGTGGCCCTCCATCGGCCATAGTACCCCCAGGGGCATTGCAAGTAAAATGACGAGGTATAAAGCCACCATATTTGGGGTTGTGGATGTGTCAAACACATGTAACGTCCCCCAGGATATTGGGATCAAGTGCCATTTAATAAATAAGTAAATGGACAATACCTGAATGGTGTAGGATCTGCGTTTAATTTATCATTACAATAACAACCTTATGCAATGACATGCTTGTATGCCCGCCCTCCCCAATAATAAAAGGAACTATATCAAATAATAACAACCATAACCAATAAGTAACAGTGAACCATGTCCAGTAGCTAAGAAGCTAGGACAGTGCAAAGTGTCCAGTGTGCCTAAAAACGTCATGTCAATTTTATTTCTATAGCACATTTAAAAACCAGTTACCAAGTGCTGAACAAGGTCGATGTCATACAAAAACAACACTAGGTAAAGTCCAGAGTATCTATGCAGCTATATATATATTATGTAAAGTTTATTGTTGCGAGTTGTGTTGGCCCGCCGGCTCGTGGGTAGAAATATCCTGAATCTGTTGGTCTGGGACTGGATTCTCCCTGACCTTCTTGTTGTACTGTAGCAGACACGACCCAAGCGCAGAGATGATGGAGGCAGGCGGGAGAAGTAAACAAGGATTCATTATTTCCCAAAGTCCCAAGGAAAACACAAGGAGCAAAAATGAAACAGCCAAATCCAAAATGGTCCAGGGAAAAAGACACGACAAACCAGGACACGGAACTGGGAAAACGATCCAAGGAGGATGACCTCCACTTTCAGGAAACCCCGACTCACACACAAAGACACACAACACTCTGACAGAGACAACGGGAACACGGAGTTAAATACAAGAGGCACGAGGAACAGTGACACATCAGGTGAATCACATTAGGCGGGGCGGGACAATCATACACACAGAAGTAAAACTAGAGACAAGACAGAGACCGACTTGAAAATTCACAGTTTTGTTGACGCTGTTTTCATCGAGTGTTTTTAGTTTTTCTTACGTTTTTGTCATAAAATATGAATGTCTAATCTGTCATTTGATGCCTTTTGGAGATTTTTTCCATCTTTCTCTTGGCTTCTTTATGCACATTTATACACATTTTTACCTGGGGGCCCAACTTTTTTTTTTTTTTTAAGATTTTTTTTTCAGGGTTTTTCCTTTATTAGATGAGACGTGGTATACTTGTGAAACGGGAGAGAGAGAAGATGGGGGATGACACGCAGCAAAGGGCCACAGGCTGGATTCGAACCTGGGCCGCTGCACCTCAGCCAACATGGGGCAGCGCACTTACTCAGTGAGCTATAGGCCGCCGGGGGGGCCCAAACTTTTGAACCCTCTGTATTATTTTACCCCATTTTAACCTATTGCTTTCTATTGTGTTGTAGTTGGCCCTTATGATCTTATGAAAAAATGTTTATAATATTGTAATGTTTCAAGTAGTCAACACTTTCTTACCACCTTGCTTTAAATATCCATTACTGTAACTGAAGTAGTCATGATGAAACGGAAATCCAATATAGTGAAGAAATGTACTTTCCCTACAGTCAGTTCATCAGTTAATTACTGTTCCACTAGAATTCATCAAGAAATTTGACTTGCTTTAATTAAAATGTTCCCTCCTAAATGCTCCCTTTTCTGTCGACCGAACATGCTGAAGATCACATCACAAATCACGGAGGCGTAAACTGAAGTGTTTTGCCATGGCCTTCACAATCTCTGACCTCAACGTGATAGAATCTATGGCTAGACCTTAAATAGCAGAAATCTCAAAGAACTGGAAGACTTTTGGAAGGAAGAATGGGTGAAGATACTTCCAACAAGAATGAAGAGACAATGGGTTTTCAAATATGATACTTGCCAGAAGGGGGGTACATGGTAATAACTCTGCAGGGTGCCCAAACTTTTGCAGAACGCCATTTTTTTTGTTTTCTGTTTTTTGAAAGTGGAAATGATGGAAGCAAATCTAACTTTTCGTGACATATAATATGAATTTCTAATCTGTCTAAAAATTTGATGCCTTTGGAGATTTTTCAAACCTTTTCTTGGCTTCTTTATGCACTTTTACACATTTTTATCTGGGGGGCCCAAACCTTTGAACCCCACTGTATTATTTTACCCCCATTTTACCTATTGCTTTCTACTATGTGTTGTATGTTATGTATCTTATGAACAGGTTCATAAATATGTAACGTTCAAGTAGTCAACACTTTACTTACCACCATGCCTTTAAATATCACATTTACTTGAACTGATGAGTCATGATATAATAGGATCCAGTAAGTGAAGGAAATGTACTTTTTCCCTACAGTGCATTCTCAGTTTATCCTTTCACTAAGATTCATCAAGAAATTTGACTTGCTTTTAATTAAAGTGTTACCGCTCAAAATGCTCCCCTTTTCTGTCGACCGACATGCTGAAGATCACATCACAGATCACAGGAGGCGTAACTGAAGGTTTTGCCATGGCCTTCACAATCTCCTGACCTCAACGTGATAAAATCTATGGCTAGACCTTAAAAGAGCAGAAATCTCAAGAACTGGAAGACTTTTGAAGGAAGAATGGGTGAAGATACTTCAACAAGAATGAAAGACACATGGCCGGCTACAGAAGCGTTTCCAAGCTGTGATACTTGCCAAAAGGGGGGGGGGGTACAAGGCATTAACTCTGCAGGGTGCCCAAACTTTGCAGATGCCATTTTTCTTTATTTCTGTTATTTGTAAAGTGGAATGATGGAATATGATTTTTCCATCTTTTCTTGGCTTCTTTATGCCCATTATTACACATTTTTACCTGGGGGGCCCAAACTTTTGAACCCCACTGTATTATTTACCCCCATTTTACCTATTGCTTTCTACATGTGTTGTAGTGTTATATATCTTATGAAAAAGGTTTATATATATTTAACATTCAAGTCAACACTTTACTCTTCCACATGCCTTTAAATATCAGATTTACTGTAAGTGAATGTCATCAGAAATCGGAAATCCCATATAGGTGAGGAAATGTCCTTTTCCCTCCGGATTTCCTATTTCATCATGACTCATTCACTTACAGTAAATCTGATATTTAAAGGCATAGTGGTAAGTAAAGTGTTGACTACTTGAAATGTTACAATATTTATAAACCTTTTTCATAAGATATATAACACTACAACACATAGTAGAAAGCAAT
>NC_045742.1:3067322-3067874 GCF_008692095.1 Etheostoma spectabile
GGGGGTAAAATAATACAGTGGGGTTCAAAAGTTTGGGCCCCCCAGGTAAAAATGTGTAATAATGTGCATAAAGAAGCCAAGAAAAGATGGAAAAATCATATTTCCATCATTTCCACTTTCAAAATAACAGAAATAAAGAAAAATGGCATCTGCAAATGTTTGGGCACCCTGCAGAGTTAATGCCTTGTACCCCCCCCCCCTTTTGGCAAGTATCACAGCTTGGAAACGCTTCTTGTAGCCGGCCATGTGTCTTTCATTCTTGTTGGAAGTATCTTCACCCATTCTTCCTTCCAAAAGTCTTCCAGTTCTTTGAGATTTCTGCTCTTTTAAGGTCTAGCCATAGATTTTCTATCACGTTGAGGTCAGGAGATTGTGAAGGCCATGGCAAAACCTTCAGTTTACGCCTCCTGTGATCTTGTGATGTGATCTTTCAGCATGTCGGTCGACAGAAAAGGGGAGCATTTAGGAGGTAACACTTTAATTAAAAGCAAGTCAAATTTCTTGATGAATTCTTAGTGAAAGTCAATAAACTGATGAACTGACTGTAGGGAA
>NC_045742.1:3067954-3068050 GCF_008692095.1 Etheostoma spectabile
ATGGTGGTAAGTAAAGTGTTGACTACTTGAAACGTTACAATATTTATGAACCTGTTTCATAAGATACATAACACTACAACACATAGTAGAAAGCAA
>NC_045742.1:3068060-3068266 GCF_008692095.1 Etheostoma spectabile
GGGGGTAAAATAATACAGTGGGGTTCAAAGGTTTGGGCCCCCCAGATAAAAATGTGTAATAATGTGCATAAAGAAGCCAAGAAAAGGTTGAAAAATCTCCAAAAGGCATCAAATTTTTAGACAGATTAGACATTCATATTATATGTCACGAAAAGTTAGATTTTGCTTCCATCATTTCCACTTTCAAAATAACAGAAAACAAAAAA
>NC_045742.1:3068276-3068623 GCF_008692095.1 Etheostoma spectabile
GCAAAAGTTTGGGCACCCTGCAGAGTTATTACCATGTACCCCCCCTTCTGGCAAGTATCATATTTTGAAAACGCCATGTGTCTTTCATTCTTGTTGGAAGTATCTTCACCCATTCTTCCTTCCAAAAGTCTTCCAGTTCTTTGAGATTTCTGCTCTTTTAAGGTCTAGCCATAGATTTTCTATCACGTTGAGGTCAGGAGATTGTGAAGGCCATGGCAAAACCTTCAGTTTACGCCTCCTGTGATCTTGTGATGTGATCTTTCAGCATGTCGGTCGACAGAAAAGGGGAGCATTTAGGAGGTAACATTTTAATTAAAAGCAAGTCAAATTTCTTGATGAATTCTTAG
>NC_045742.1:3068633-3068736 GCF_008692095.1 Etheostoma spectabile
AAAGTAATTAAACTGATGAACTGACTGTAGGGAAAAGTACATTTCCTTCACTATATTGGATTTCCTGTTTCATCATGACTCATTCAGTTACAGTAAATGTGAT
>NC_045742.1:3068746-3069358 GCF_008692095.1 Etheostoma spectabile
ATGGTGGTAAGTAAAGTGTTGACTACTTGAAACATTACAATATTTATGAACATTTTTCATAAGATACATAAGGTGCTCCACACTACAACACATAGTAGAAAGCAATAGGTAAAATGGGGGTAAAATAATACAGAGGGGTTCAAAAGTTTGGGCCCCCCCTGGCGGCCTATAGCTCACTGAGTAAGTGCGCTTGCCCCATGTTGGCTGAGTCCTGCAGCGGCCCAGGTTCGAATCCAGCCTGTGGCCCTTTGCTGCGTGTCATCCCCCATCTTTCTCTCTCTCCCCGTTTCACATGTCTATCCACTGTCTCTATCTAATAAAGGAAAAAACCCTGAAAAAAAAATCTTAAAAAAAAAAAAAAGTTTGGGCCCCCCAGGTAAAAATGTGTATAAATGTGCATAAAGAAGCCAAGAAAAGATGGAAAAATCTCCAAAAGGCATCAAATGACAGATTAGACATTCATATTTTATGACAAAAACGTAAGAAAAAACTAAAAACATCGATAAACAGCGTCAACAAAACTGTTGATTTTCAAGTCTGGTCTCTGTCTTGTCTCTAGTTTTACTTCCTGTCTGTCTGATTGTCCCGCCCCGCCCTAATGTGATTCACCTG
>NC_045742.1:3069383-3084000 GCF_008692095.1 Etheostoma spectabile
AGAGCAACGAGGACAGGTGACACATCAGTGAATCACAATTAGGCGGGGCGGGACATCAACAGACAGGAGTAAAACTAGAGACAAGAAGAGACCACTTGAAAATCAACAGTTTTGTGTGACGCTGTTTTCGATGTGTTTTAGTTTTTTCTTACGTTTTTGTCATAAAATGAATGTCTAATCTGTCATTGATGCCTTTTTGGAGATTTTTCCATCTTTTCCTTGGCTTCTTTAATGCACATTTATACCATTTTTACCTGGGGGCCCAACTTTTTTTTTTTTTTTAAGATTTTTTTTTCAGGGTTTTTCCTTTATTAGATAGAGACAGTGGTATACATGTAGAACGGGGAGAGAGAGAAAGATGGGGGATGACACGCAGCAAAGGGCCACGGCTGGTTCGAACCTGGGCCGCTGCAGGCCTCAGCCAACATGGGGCAAGCGCACTTACTCAGTGAGCTATAGGCCGCCGGGGGGGCCCAAACTTTTGAACCCTCTGTATTATTTTCCCCATTTTAACCTATTGCTTTCTACTATGTGTTGTAGTGTGGCACCTTATGTATCTTTGAAAAAATGTTCATAATATTGTAATGTTTTCAAGTAGTCAACACTTTACTTACCACCATGCCTTTAATATCCATTTACTGTAACTGATGAGTCTGCGATGAAACAGGAAATCCAATATAGTGAAGAATGTACTTTTCTCCTTACAGTCGTTTCATCATTAATTACTTTTCACTAAGAATTCATCAAGAAATTTGACTTGCTTTTAATTAAAATGTTCCCTCCTAAATGCTCCCCTTTTCTGTCGACCGACATGCTGAAGATCACATCACAAAATCACGGAGGCGTAAACTGAAGTTTTGCCATGGCCTTCACAATCTCCGACCTCAACGTGATAGAAATCTATGGCTAGACCTTACAATAGCAGAAATCTTCAAGAACTGGAAGACTTTTGGAAGGAGAATGGGTGAAGATACTTCCAACCAAGAATGAAAGGACACATTCGTTTTCAAATATGATACTTGCCAGAAGTGGGGTACATGGTAATAACTCTGCAGGTGCCCAAACTTTTGCAGACGCCATGTTTTTTTGTTTTCTGTTATTTTGAAAGTGGAAATGATGGAAGCAAATCTACCTTTTTCGTGACATATAATATGAATGTCTATCTGTCTAAAAATTTTGATGCCTTTTGAGATTTTTCAAACCTTTTCTTGGCTTCTTTATGCACATTTACACATTTTTATCTGGGGGGCCCAAACCTTTGAACCCCACTGTATTATTTTACCCCCATTTTACCTATTGCTTCTACTATGTGTTGTAGTGTTATGTATCTTATGAACAGGTTCATAAATATGTAACGTTTTCAAGTAGTCAACACTTTACTTACCACCATGCCTTTAAATATCACATTTACTGTAACTGAATGAGTCATGATATAATAGGAAATCCAGTATAGTGAAGGAAATGTACTTTTTCCCTACAGTCAGTTTTCATCAGTTTATTGACTTTCACTAAGAATTCATCAAGAAATTTGACTTGCTTTTAATTAAAGTGTTACCTCCAAATGCTCCCCTTTTCTTGTCGCCGACCTGCTGAAAGATCACATCACAAGATCACAGGAGGCGTAACTGAAGGTTTTCCATGGCCTTCACAATCTCCTGACCTCAACGTGATAAGAAAATCTATGGCTAGACCTTAAAAGAGCAGAATTCAACAAACTGGAAGACTTTGGAAGGAAGAATGGTGAAGATACTTCCAACAGAATGAAAGACCCATGGCCGGCTACAAGAAGCGTTTCCAAGCTGTGATACTTGCCAAAAGGGGGGGGGGGACAAGGCATTAACTCTGCAGGGTGCCCAAACATTTGCAGATGCCATTTTTTCTTTATTTCTGTTATTTTAAAGTGGAATGATGGAATATGATTTTTCCATCTTTCTTGGCTTCTTTATGCACATTATTACCATTTTTACCTGGGGGGCCCAAACTTTTGAACCCCACTGTATTATTTTTACCCCCATTTTACCTATTGCTTTCTACTTGTGTTGTAGTGTTTAATATCTTATGAAAGGTTTTATAAATTTAACAGTTCAAGTAGTCAACACTTTCACTTACCACTATGCCTTTAATATCAATTTACTGTAAGTGAATGATCATATGAAATGGAAATCCCATATAGTGAAGGAAATGTCTTTTCCCTACAGTCAGTTCTCAGTTTTTATTACTTTCACTAAGATTCATCAGAAATTTGACTTCCTTTATTAAAGTGTTACCTCCTAAATGTTCCCCTTTTCTAATCTTCCCCCGGCTGATCTAAAACGTATTATTTCTTCCCTCGAGCGCCTGGTTCTCTGTGTCCGAGGAAAGGCTTCGGGTTTTCTGGAGTTTGCGTCTGCAGACAGCAGTCGACTAGAAGTGAACGGCTACCCCTTGTACTAAAGGTCTAAGTCACCTTTCTAACGCAATTTCACAAAAGCTCGTTCTGTTCTGCTCGCAGAAATAAAGCTAATTACAAAAGACTGCCCAAACGCCTTGAACCTTTTCCTCTGGGTAATTACAGCGTCGCATTTCTTTTCCTTAAATATATACGTTTTATCCTTCCTTTCTCCCCCAGTGTTCGTCTCTAGCGTGCCGTCATCCTGCGTCCCTCTCTCCTCCCCTCTCCTCTATCTATCGAGCCGGACAGTCGGAAAAACAGAGATCTTCAGTTAATTTCAGCTTCATCTGAATGCAAACGCCTGTCTTAAAGAGCCCATGGCATGACCATGACACTTACATTTTTTAATATTGTCCCCCACTACCCAAACCCTTTGGCGTGACGTTGTCTCCATATGTGGGCAATGCTACCACCATACACACAGAGATCAGACACGAGACCGGCAACTAGCTGCAGAAATGAGCCAAAACCGGTGAATAATGGACATAAAAGTGGTTAAATCTTGGATGTAACGTTTGGATTTAATGCTCAACGCCCTGAAAACAACAAGTCCAGGCGCGGATAGAAATCACCTGTAGAGGCTAAGAAAGACCCGGAAGAGACCTCCTAAACCGCTAACCTGTAGCTTTTACGCTGCAACTTTCGGTAAGTCTCTAGCTTTTATGGTTATTTAAATGATTAAACTATTAATCGAGGTGCGGTCTCTCTCTCTCTTAATTAATATGTCCCCCCCCCAGCCTGCCTATGGCCCCCGTGGTTAGAAATGGTGATAGGTGTAAACCGAGCCGGTGGTATCCTGCTCTGCCTTTGAGAAAAGAAAGCTCAGATGGGCCGATCTGGAATCGTACTCCCTTATGATGTCCTGAGGGGCAAGGTTAACTCCCCTTTCTCTGATTTGCCCGCCCAGATAATTTGGCCCCCCCATAGAAAGATACTGGCTCCAGTGGCTGAGATTTCTGCACCAAGGCTGACTTTTTTGGGAAAGAGACTTCAGATACAGTATTTGGACCACTAAGGTCTATATAAAGACTTCAGATACAGTATTAGGGACCACTAAGGTCATATAAAAGAGACTTCGATACATATTTAGGGACCACTAAGGTCTATATAAAAGAGACTTCAGATACATATTGGGGACCACTAAGGTCTATATAAAAGAGACTTCAGATACAGTATTTAGGGGACCCTAAGGTCTATATAAAAGACGACTCAAGATACAGTATTAGTGGACACACTAAGGGTCTATATAAAAGAGACTTCAGATCAGCCATTTAGGACCACTAAGGTCTATTAAAGAGACTTCAGATACAGTATTAGGGACCCAGGTCTTATACAAGAGGACTTCAGATACAGTATTAGGGGACCACTAAGGTCTATATAAAGAGACTTCAGATAGCAGTTATAGTAAGAGGACCACTAAGGTCTATTTAAAAGACTTCACAGATACAGTATAGGGGACCACTAATGTCTATAAAAAGAGGACTTCAGAACGTATTGTGGACCACAAGGTCTATATAAAAGAGACTTCAGAGACAGTATTAGGGACCACTAAGGTCTATATAAAAGAGCTTCAGATCACCGTATTAGGGACCACTAAGTCTATATAAAGAGACTTCAGATACAGCAATTAGGACCACTAAGGTCTCATCTAAAGAGACTTCAGATACAGTATTAGGGGACCCACTAGTCCTATATAAACAGACTTCAGACTACAGTATTAGGGGACCCTAAGGTCCTATATAAAAGACTTCAGATACAGTATTAGGGACCACTAAGGTCTATATAAAAAGAGACTTCAGATACAGCTTATGGACCACTAAGGTCTATATAAAGAGACTTCAGATACATTATTGGGACCATACAGGTCTATATAAAGAGACTTCAGATACAGTTTTAGGGGACCACTAAGTCTATTTAAAATGACTTCAGATACAGTATTAGTGACCACAAGGTCTATAAAAAGAGACTTCAGATACAGTATTAGGGGACCACTAAGGTCTTATAAGAGACTTCAGAGAAGTATTAGGGACCACTAAGGCTATATAAAAGAGACTTCAGATACAGTATTAGGCCACTAAGGTCTATATAAAAGAGACTTCAATACGGTATGGACCACTTAAGGTTATATAAGAACTTAGATACGCATTAGGGACCACTAAGGTCTATATAAAGAGACTTCAGATACAGTATTGGGACCACTAAGGTCTGTATAAAAGAGACTTCAGATACAGTCATTAGGGTACCACTAAGGTCTATATAAAAGAACTTCAGATACAGTATTGGGACCACTAATGTCTATATTAAAGAGACCTTCAGATACAGTATTAGGGACGCACTAAGGTCTTATATAAAAGAGACTCAGATACAGTATTATGGACAGCTAAGTCATATAAGGAGACTTCAGATACAGTATTAGGGGACCACTAAGGTCTAATAAAAGAGACTTCAGATACAGTACTAGGGTGTATTTAACCTCCGTGTTCCCGTTGTCTCTTGTCAGAGTGTTTTGTGTCTTTGTGTGTGAGTCGGTGTGTTCCTGACAGTGTGAGGTTCATCCTCCTTGTGATCCGTTTTCCCAGTTCTGTGTCCTGGTTTTTGTCTTGTCTTTTTCCCTGGACCATTTTTGGATTTGGCTGTTTCATTTTTGCTCCTTGTGTTTTCCTTGGACTTTGGAAATAATGAATCCTTGTTTAACTTCTCCCGCCTGCCTCCATCATCTCTGCGCTTGGGTCCTTAGTCTGCTACAGTACAACAAGAAGGCTCAGGAGCATCCAGTCCCAGACCAACAGATTCAGGGATATCTTCTACCCACGAGCCGGCGGGCCACACAACTCGCAACAATAAACTTTACAATATATATATATAGCTGCATAGCTACTCTGGACTTTACCTATTGTTGTTTTTGTATTTGACATCGACCTTGTTCAGCACTTTGGTCAACTGTTGTTTTTAAATGTGCTATAGAAATAAAATTGACATTGACGTTTTTAGGCACACTGACACTTTGCACTGTACATAGCTTCTTAGCTACTGGACATGGTTCACTGTTACTTATGGTTATAGGTTGTTTTATTTGTATTTATTAGTTTCCTTTTTATTATTGGGGAGGGCGGGATACAAGCATGTCATTGCATAAGTTGTTATTGTAATGATAAATTAATGCATTGAATCCTACACCATTCAGGTTATTGTCCATTTACTTATTTATTTAAATGGCACTTGATCCCCAATATCCTGGGTGACGTCCTACATGTGTTTGACACATCCACAACCCCAAATATGGCGCTTTTATACCTCGTCATTTTACTTGCTGCATGCCCCCGTTGGGATTACTATGGCCGATGGAGGGCCACTGTGAAGAAATTCTTTATTAGGAATAGTCCCTTGAGATGTGACATCTCGTTTTTGAGGGGTTCCTTAAAGGCAAAAAAAAAAAAAAATACAGTACCATCACAATTAAACAAAACAGTTAACAAAAACAGCTTAAGGGGACAAAAAAAACAACAACAACATACATCCCAAGCATACACACATACTGACAAATAAAAACAAAAGCTCTATAAGCGTGAATGCATAGGAAATGCTGATCAAAAAAACAACTTCTGGGAACGTGTTTGGGGGTGGGGGTGGGGGGGGGGGGGAACAGTGGCACTGTTTTCGTCAACGGGGTCTTGTGGCTTTGAAGAGAGCGTAGATAAACATAACTCCTTCTGTAATGAGAAGCCCCCAAAAATAATTTGCAGCAACAGCAACATTAGCAGACCAAAAAGCACTGCAGGACACAGTCAAACAAAGACCTGATTCTCTCTGCAGATGAGGTGAATAACAGCTTAGGCCACCATTTTACATTCATGGCGGTGCAGCTTAAAGGTGGTCTGGAAAAAAGCAATGCAAAATTGATGCGTTCTCCTGCTCCATTAATAACATCCATAACTCATTTTAACACGGTTTGGCATTAATTAAAGAGAACGTCATCTAAAAATAAGGTTGTTTTAAGGATCACAAGGTTTGTTAAAGGCTATATGGTGTACAGTATGTGATGTATTGTTATCTGGTTTGTGACTCTGCTGCTTTCTGAAACAATAAAAGTAGAAACTACAGTCTGATGCAGAACAGCAGAAATGTGATGAAATATTAAAATATGACAAAAGTCCTGAGTTTGCTGCTCTGCCTGCAGTCAGGTGGTAAAGGGCATGTCAGGATTTGGCTGAGAACATTTCTGTTCTCAACACTGTTTCTCGCTCTCTCACACACACACACACACACACACACACACACACACACACACACACACAGAGTTTCTGCTTCGTATTAATGAGCGGAGCCGCTGGCTGCTGTCAGGCCTCCATACACACCGTCACAACCAGACAGCAAGATAATCATTTTTCAACCTGCTGGCATAAGCATTAAAACTCTTGTCTAACCCATCCCCTCTCTCTCTCCTCTCTCATTGTCTACCTCTCTCGCCCTCACGCCTCTCTCTGTCTTTTTTCAGATCTCTGGTTCTTATCGGTCCAGAAGCTCCGGCAGTGTCGAACCACACTGGAGCCTCTTATTAAGTTGGCTGGCTGGCTGGCGGCGGTGGAGCTATCAGACACGCCATCGCTTTTTTTCATCGTGCTCACCGAGTGGCACGGCTCGAAGTGCTTTCAAGGAAGAATGATAAAGGAAGAAAAAAAAAAAAGTCACGTAGTTTCATCATCACTTCCTCAACTCTTCCTTCTGCGCCCGTTCATCAGCAAGCCTTTTCTGGTGGGACGGCCGCTCCCTTTCTTTGCTGAATCAGGACTTATTACACTTCTAATGTTAAAGAAAGGCATCAATCTTTAATCTTAAACTTTGGACAAAAGCTGACAGCGGCAGGTTTCGGGCTCGTCTCACAGGGAGTTGAGGGGCCGATTCCAACCCGTTCTTACCCCCGTCTCCTCAAATACTGATAAATAGTCTCTCAGCGTCAGATACCGATGCAAAAATCCCCCTTTAGCGTCTATATGGAACCGGGCAGAGTTGCAGCTCCACCGCGGCGCTGTAAGATGATGTAGTTTTAAGAGAGACAACGGTAGAGAGTAGTATGAAAGAGCAAAAATCAGCATAAGGAGACAGGTTGGGGGTGGTGGATGGGGGACTTTCACCCAGGAGACCGGGGTTCGAGTCCCGTTCTTGTCCCATGTGTCACTGAAAGGTACATTTAGTAAACCCATGCATGATCTATCCCTAACCCTAACTAAGTGGGTTTTATCCTGCACGCTGAATTTCGATGCAAAATCAGTCCCATAACGTCAAAAGGTCACGCCAAGAACAAAAAATAATACTAAAATAATAATAATACTGTCATACATGAATACTGTCTTTAACCCTTGTGTTGTCTTCCCGTCGACCTGCAACTGTGTGTTTTTCTGCGTCAGATTTTCAGCATTTTGATGTTTTTTTTCTACACTTTTCTCAACGTTTTTGTAGAGTTTTTTCCATTTTTTTCTCACATTCACCAACTTCTTTTGTCACAAGTTTTTGTCACCTTTGGCGATTTCTTTCCAATTTTGTTTGGTCACTTTTTTCAGCGTTAAAAATAAATAAAATGTTGAATTTTTCCTGCGTTTTTGGAGCTTTTTCCAACATTTGTCACTTTTTTCATTGTTCTTTGGTTATAGTTCTGCATATAATTCTTTTGAAAACTGGTTAATTTGACCCCGAGGACAACAGGACGGTTAAAGCCATATAACGTAAGCATTTAACCTGGGAGAACACAGGGGTTCCTAGTCTACCGCGGCCTCTATCTTTGCGTAGGGGTCCACTCTGGTGGTTTTTGATGGCAGGGAACGTCACTCCTGCACGTTGAATAAGGATGCAAAATCGGTCCCAACCCAGAGCGTCAAAAGGTCACGCCAAGAGTCCCGACCAAGCGTCAAATAATGCCAAAGGACTTGACCAAGCGCCATGTTTTGACACCATGGGAGTGAGTGTATTGCAGATTGCCTTGTTTTTCTACTGTTCTACTTGCAGTGTAATGCGAGATCTCATCCAGCTGTACTATCAGAAGATAGACACATGGAAAACATGAATCACAAATTGCTGTTCCGTCACAACATTTTCTTTCCATTTCCCGTGGGATTTCTCTAATGACTTCTGTTGCAAATTAGAACAAACGATTGCAGTGAAATTTCTATGATAAATAGACAGTCCTTCTCAATAGACTATCATTTATTTTCTGAGGTTGGTTATCTCAGACAACTGCCACTAAAAAGGTCCAAATCAACAGTCACATGTTTTGGGTCAAATTCTAGCCTGATTTGGGGTACAATGATTTTTTTCTTTTCGCCTTTTGTATCTTAGAGCTATCAGTTGGTAACTGGTGACATAAAGTAAAGATGTGGCATTAAATCTCAGGTTGGATTTGGGTCTGAAATATGGCAAGAAGTTGACCATTGATCATCCTCTTCCTAGTTAGTTTAGAGTAGTTGTTGGCTTTTATTTGACAAGTAACATCACTTTATGTACATTTTGAAGTTTAAAGATAAATATGCTGAAGAGAGAAAGGTATTTTGAAGTACTAAGTTTCATTCTGGGACAAGTTTTTTTACTGATTTTCTTCATAATGTCTAGTCTCTTGAAACTCAAAGAGCTTCTTTTTTAATGTTGTGAATGTTTCCGGCTGTTTAACATCCTGCTGGTTAGGGTTTTAACTTGATTTAGTGTCATTTGAATTTGAAGTACAACAGCAGCGTTGGTTACTGATCGGAGACGAAAGAACTGGAACATTAAACACACACCAGTCAAACCAAACCAACCCGCGGGGACGGAGAATAAAAATAGAAAAAAAAAATATTAATCACACACACACACACGCACACAGATACCGTGAGTCTGAAATAATTGCGTATGTGTTTATGAAATGTGTTTTATCAGATTTGACAGTGATTATTTCCCCCGCTGATTCCTTTTAAAACACAAAAAAACTAACTTTGTCCCTCTTCAGTCTCCTGTGATTTTATTCTCAAATGATCAGTTGAAGTATTTTTGTCATTTTTAATGAATAACAACATAGTTAGATGTTATTTCTTTTCTTTCCTGGACTATTTCAAGTGTTCAAGATGATAAATACTGGTTGATTTGTCCGAACTCAGCATGTTACTGTCAGTCTTTTTTAAATGCAGAGAGAGAAATTTAGCTGCAGACGAAAACAAAGCATTGAAAAAAATCCAGCATTTGTTTTGCTTCCCCTTTCCCCCCCCCCCTCCAACCCCCCATCTAACCCATGCAATTCCACTCAATGTCTTAATTTTTTTTAATCTGCCAAATCTGCTTTCATTACTGAGCTTCCTAACAGTAAAACCAGCATCCTAATGTCCATTTAAACGCCTTAAACACAGAAATAAGCAGCAAATTGTAGTTTGTTTGACTAAAATGACCACTGAGCCTCCAAATGTGGCAGCTTAAACATCACATAATGCAAATCTAAGTGATGAAATAAAGCGTGATAAATAAAGAAACACCTATTAACCCCCCGGGGACTCCATCAAAGTAGTAATTTCACCCTGAAATTATGAATCATTCCCTTTTAAATGACAAATTTACAAGCGCGATATACTTATTTCATTCTTTTAATTTAAAAGGGTATTCCTTCAAATTACCAAATTGATCTCAAATAGCTTAATTTGTTCCCCTTCTGCTGTGGAGGGCATGTTGAGATAAACACAGAACAGTGTTTTCTGCTAAACCTGAAGCATATCGATGTTATCGCAGCCTAAAATCTAATCCTGTCTCCATAGAAGTAAGAGCGGGGAATCGATGTTGATCCAGTGCATACTAAGTTTGTTCACTATAACTTCAATTTAGAAAAGTCCTGCATCCCATTCATAAAATTTTAAGGGTCCATGAGTAGATTTGGTAAAATATCCCATTTTTAATCCTTGAGTTGTCCTCTCGTCCAATTTGACCCTTTTTTATTTTTATCAACAGGAACTTGGCTTTCTTTCAACCAAATGGCCTAAAAAAAATCACATGGATGCCACACAATATTCTTCAGGTACACTTCATAATTACTTTCACCAAATTTTGGTGGTTTTATTGAATTTTATGGCATTTTAAAAAAGTGACCAAAACCTCGGGAAAAAAAACGACAGAAGAAGAGACAAAAAGTGCTGAAAAAAACAAGGAATTGTTTTTGTATACTGTGGTGAAAATTAGGCTATGAATTTTTAAAAAAGCGTAGAACAAACCCAAAAGATGATGGTTGATGGGAAGACAACACAAGGGTTAATTGAAACTGTTTTTGTCAAAACTGGCTGCCGGCGGCTCCCAGACCCAAAGCCGCCTACACATCGTCTCGGAAATGTTACAAAATTCGTTAGACCCAGAACACAGAGACACAAAATCCCCCGTAGTGGGGATTAAGTTCAGGTAGTTTAATGTTCTTTAGGAAGTATTCCAACACGGGTGAAGCCTGGTGGCAGATCTGCAAGGGGGATGGAAGACAGCTCGGAGGGGAGAGATGAATCTGCATGGAGAGTAAAAGTTAATACGGTAATCCACAAATGCAAAAGACTAGGCCTAAGAGCCAAGTTACCACAAAAGTTTATGTAAAGATGTGGCGCTGAAGAGGTGGTCAGGTTGGGATTAAATACTGCAGAGGTATGATGAGTCGATGGACCTAGACCTCTTTCTTCCTGGAACCCCCCCTTAGGCAATGACAGACAACCAGACAGACTGCTGAGGAAAGGGAGAAAACACAGGTTGGGGGAAATGCAACGGACCACAACAGGCAAAGCTGCAACGTAGATCGCAGGAAGGCAAAGCACAGCGCCGGGAAATGTTGTCGTTGCTTCTGGAATTGGTTGTGGCCATTCTCGCTCCCATCGCGTGAAATCCAGACGCTCGGTCAGGTGTCTTTGGTGTTGTTTTTGATGCTAAAAGTCTCCTTTAGCGTCATATCTAAAGGTGCTTTATTTAAACACACTGGGTCGGGACTATTGGTGTCACTGTTGATGCAGTTAGGTCAAGGAAAAGATGGTGGGAGGGTTTATAAATATTATATTTATGTGACACGCGGGACAAGAACTGGACAGTGGGGTTTAGGTAAAGACGAACGGGACAGTTGGGTTTAGGAAAAGAAGAATGGGACGGTTGGGTTTAGGTAAAGAAGAATGGGACGGTTGGGTTTAGGTAAAGAAGAATGGGACAGTTGGGTTTAGGTAAAGAAGAACAGGACAGTTGGGTTTAGGAAAACACCAATGGGACAGTTGGGTTTAGGAAAACATCAATGAGACAGTTGGGTTTAGGTATAGAAGAACGGGACGGTTGGGTTTAGGAAAAGAAGAATGGGACAGTTGGGTTTATGTAAAGACAAGTGGGACAGTTGGGTTTAGGAGAAGAAGAATGGGACAGTTGGGTTTAGGAAAACATCAATGGGACAGTTGGGTTTAGGTATAGAAGAACGGGACGGTTGGGTTTAGGAAAAGAAGAATGGGACGGTTGGGTTTAGGAAAAGAAGAATGGGACAGTTGGGTTTATGTAAAGACAAGTGGGACAGTTGGGTTTTGGAAAACATCAATGGGACAGTTGGGTTTAGGTAAAAAAGAACGGGATATGTGGGTTTAGGTATAGAAGGAGACAGTTGGGTTTAGGAAACGTAACAGGCGCGACACATCCTCCGGTCTCCTGGGTGAAGGTGTTGTTTGACCCATCCACCCCCCCTGTTGAAGCCGTATGTGACACTGACAGCCACTGACCTAGCGTCTGTGTAATACGTTCTGAGTTACAACAGGTTGGCCTTGAATGGTCAACGGCATCAAGGTCCAAGTTTGATCCAGGCTTTAATAACGCTCGGCTGTGATGTTTGGAACTTAGAAATTAAAGGATTGACCTGTTATATTGCCGTTGTATCTGTTCAACGCTCACAATCAATCCTGTTCCAATGCAACGTGAACGGCCTTCAACTTCTCGCCTCTGTTCAACTCGCACGCGCAAAAAAACAGCAGTGAAGGTCCACAGATGGAGCAGCAGAGGGTTAACTGTGTGACTCACTAACTCTGCAGCTACCTGTAGAAATGCACAACTGTATTAATGGATCTGCGGAGACCGAAACACTACCGCTCGTTCCAATTGCTCCACGCCGAATTAAACGGCCATGTTTCCACGGAGCATTAATGCATTCTAATGCATCTGTCAGGAAGTGGAGTCCAAAGATGTGCGACTGTTGACGCCTTGATAGCAAATAATTAAAACAACAACCTTGCCGTTTTTTTTTTTAATGATGAGCACTTTCTAGTTTATTACCAAGTATTGTTTGCCATTCATTTTTAATCAACTGATGCGGCTTCATCACTCTCCGGCAATGTTTTTTTTTCTTTCTTCGGCGCTCCCTGTGACGGTAATGGTCTTACACATCAACGCACAGCGGAAAATGAAAGGATGGGCGTTTGATTTAGGGAAAGTGATTCGGAAAATAGGTAAGATGGACAGAGGGCAACTAGACATGAATTGTCTTTGATTATCATTTTCATTATGATGTTCATTAAGTAGTTCAGGGGTGTTGTGGGGCTGCAGCTAACTTCTATTTTCTTTTGTTCCATTTTTTTTGTTGAAGATAATATTTTGGGGCATTTTTAGGCCTTTATTTATAGAGAAGAGATGAAGACATGAAAGTAGAGAGAAGGGGAATGACACACAGCAAAGGGCCACTCCGTTAAGGAGTTAACCTTTGAAAATGGGCGCGTGCTAGACCAGGTGAGCCACCCAGAGACTCTTCTCTTTTATTTCTGACTTAGAAATCAATTAAGACTAGACCTTGTAGGGTAAACATATCATAACATGAAACTTCCCCAGGACAATTTCTTTTTGTAGTACAATTAATCCAAAAATGTATATTAAAATAAGAAAAAGCATTATAAATACAAATTCACTCAACTTACTTCGTATGCTAAGCTTTTATACTCCCTAAATGTTCAAAATTGAATAGGTACCTCACCAAAACACAGTTATACATTAGACATTTATGACAATGAA
The DNA here is from genome assembly GCF_008692095.1 of Etheostoma spectabile. Classification (NCBI taxonomy): domain Eukaryota; kingdom Metazoa; phylum Chordata; class Actinopteri; order Perciformes; family Percidae; genus Etheostoma; species Etheostoma spectabile. Next base: position 3,082,816 of record NC_045742.1, read on the forward strand.
CTTTGCATTGCAAAATTTTGCAATGAAATTTGACCAACAATGCAGATGTTACAATAACCTCCAGGTTCCCATTGTTCAGGCTACTTGCACACTTTAAACACTTATTTTTAAGTATATAGTACGTATATAATATAGTGGCGATAACGCAAAAAGTCAATACACTGAAAGTACCCGGTCAAAAAGTTCAGTGAGGAGCGATGGACACTTAACCTGCGCCATCTTGACCACAAAGCGGAAAAGGGGAGGGATCAGGGACGTCGACCGGCAGCTGATTGGACGAACGCATCACACGGGTCTGGCGGCTCCCGGATTTCACAAACAAGCGTAACGGCGTCCAGATAGCGCCTGGTTCAGAATACGATCTCGGAATTTAAAAAATTAGTTCACCAAAACATTTTAAGCAAGAAAGAGGCCCAACAGTTGCTGAATCTGTCTGTTTTTTGGATCAACAAAGGTCAGTTTAATAGATTTTTTATCAGATTCTGAGGTTTCCTTTTGTGACAATGCTAACCATTGAAGGAGGGCACTATGGCAGTAAGTGGTCAGTGCACATTGGCAGTGTACTGACGGAGGTATGTAGAATGAGACACAGCCGATGTGTACCACTTGTATGTTGCATCTACTGTTGATGTATGTCCCGCTATAGATCCCCTCTCCCTCCCAGGAAAAGACAAACGTGGGTCTATGTTTGAGTCTTTGGTCTATGTTGGATTCTCTGTCCCGTCCTGATGTCTTTCACCTGTCCCTCGTTACAAGCCTATTGTCCTTGTGTGTATCAGTCTTGGGGTCTTTTGTTTCAGTGTCGGAAAGATGAATTTGTGCAATGAACGATACGATTTTGTCTTAAAACAGTCCCTCCAGAGAAAGGTGATCATGTGATCGCATAATTCAATGCATTTTTTCCAAATATGCCGCACTTTTGCCACATAAATTGTCAATTTCTGCGCAAAATAATGCAGGGCTTGCATGATTTCATAATCCCCGCATGCATTTTGGTACAAACAAGTCACATATATCTTACCAGAAAGTTGAAAAATTGCATTCCATCGCATTTTTTAAGAAAACGTGCCGCATAATCAAGGATTTTAGCAACAATCACTGTTAAAGGATGAAAAGAAAGAGAAACGTCCCGTGACCTGTGAACCAGAGCAGGTGACACACTGTGTTGATGGAAACAGAGAGTGT
>NC_045742.1:3084010-3085013 GCF_008692095.1 Etheostoma spectabile
GTGTGTGTGTGTGTGTGTGTGTGTTTGTGTGTGTGTGTATACTCACTGGAAGTTTTCCCTTGTTAATCCAATTTCCATTTTCCTGTCGCTAATCTGCTTCACAGAAGAAAACAAGTCTGTTCCTCCCACTCAAGCCTGCAGCCCCTCTGTGTATGTGTGTGTGTGTGTGTGTGTGTGTGTGTGCGCGCGTGTGTGTGTGAGGAAGTAGTTCATATAAAGCATTTGTTGCATTGTCTATATGAGGTCATTGTAAAAGCAGATAATCAATTAATTGGATAAAAACGGACACTAATGAACGGTAATTATTGCAGCTGTACTCATCAATTTCCTGCTGTGTTTGAACTGCAACTTACGCAAAATCCATCTCTCTTTTAATTTATAGATCCAACATGTCTCCAACCAAAAGTCTTTGTCATTTCTACTTGATTTATACTGCGAGGGTGTGTCTGCGTCGAGCTATCGTATCTCTTTAGGAGAATAGCAGAGCGTGTGAGTGTGTGTGCGTGGGGGAGCGTGTGGTAGAGCGAGAGAGTGAGTTTCAGAGCGAGTATCAACTCCAGTGGACAGAGACCGAGTAAACAAAGTGTCTCCCCTGTGCTTTCTGAACACGGTGGGACTTCTGTCGCAGCAAAAGTCAACACAGCCCAGAAATGAGTAGAAGGAAATTCAGTGCTACCAAGACCACGACCAAGCAGGCCAATCAGCGGCCTGCTTCCCTGCAACGTGTAGTTAATAGTTTTAGGGAAGTGCACGTCAGGCGACAGCGTAGACACGGGCAGATTTTGAGGCCTAAGGCAAACACAGCCATGGGGCCCTCCACAACCCTCGTTCTCCCCCTTTTCAGTCCTTATTATTTGAGAAAGACGTGCTTGTAACTTTTCTCCAGTCTTCATTAGACTCAACCTGGGCTGACACTCCTCTTCATCAGTGTTAGCATCGCTAGCGCTAGCCCTGGCTTCTTGCTGCTCTTTAGTAACGTTGATGTTCGTGTCGTCAGTAGCCG
>NC_045742.1:3085023-3085166 GCF_008692095.1 Etheostoma spectabile
GTTGTTACCTGTGGAAGTTTTGCTAAAAACGTTCTGCTTTCTTCCCGCTTCGCCTTCTTCCTTTTTTCAGAACCACTTCGTAGCTTCGCTTCATTTTCCACCGTCTGTAGCCTCCGGCTAACAGCCTGCTGAGCTGTTTGGTT
>NC_045742.1:3085185-3085547 GCF_008692095.1 Etheostoma spectabile
GATAATGGAATAGTCCAATGTCGTGGGGACTGGGGGGGAGTTTCTCATCATGAATTAAACAATCGGATAGCACTTCAGCGTAGCAATGATTAGAGATATAATCAACTGGTGAAAAGTAAGACAACAAATTGTAACCATGAGTTTTACGGGGCCCTTGGTAGCTCGGGGTCTAAGGTAATTGCCGACCTTTGCCTAATGGTACGTCCGCCTCTGAGCGTCGGGTGGGGCAGATTGAACATAGATTTAACGCAGAACCAGAAATCAGGCGTTACTGGGAGTGAATGCATCAAACCTGGTACTTTTTTTCTACTTGATCCTTAAAAGACCTACACACATACACATACACACACACACACACACAC
>NC_045742.1:3085557-3088276 GCF_008692095.1 Etheostoma spectabile
ACACACACACACACACACACACACACACTAAAGCCATTACAGTTGCATTACTGTAAGAGCCTTTTAAGACTGTGGCAGATTTCATTTAGAGCCTCTCTCCGTCCATCATTTGTCTTCTTTTTCTTTCGACTCCAGCCCTCATCCATATGCAGGGAGGTCTGGAGTGGAGGAAACGCCGGACCGAAAGGATGGAGGACTACGGAGGGATGTTTGAAAAGCTCACCTGCAGTACAGCACACAAGGGCGAGCGAGGGAGAGAGTTGTTGTTTTCCAGGTGGTCGGAGTCCCGTCTGGCTCTGTGATTGGTCCCGTGGGTCTGTCAATCAAGCCTGTGAAGTCAGGTGTGACCACACTTCTGGCTTCACGATTGACAGCAGGTTCCGCCAATTAGAGTCTCACACACACACACACACACACACGCACACACACACACACACACACACACACCGTTTTGTCAGTTATTTCACCTGTAAATATTTAAAAATGTCTGCCACCCTTTTCCTCTCCATCTTTGTTTTTCTTTTCTAATGTGTCGAACCCACTGAGACGTTTTCTTTCCAGACGAGCTCAAAACTACAATTTACCTCGTCGCAATCTTGAAATAAAATTGCCTGGAGGCTTTTGTCTTTTCCTCTAAATGATAGTGAATAATCACAGACTCCTGACGACAAAAAGAAAAGAAAGAAAAAAAGACTTCTCCAATCAGGGCTGACTTCTAATGACAGCGGGCTGGCAGGCTGCATGTGAAATCCAGCGCTGATGAATTAAGCTTCTCGCGCTGCTTTCATGTCGGGTTTGTGTCCACGTCAGCCCACGGCTTCTTCTCTGAGCTGCTTTTAACCGTTGAGTCTTAAATCTAAAAGCACATATAGCTGTCATGTGACTACATCACGAGGACGCTCTTTCACTCGGCAGTGAGATAAAGCCCATTAAGATCTCAGCTGCTTCATTTCTCCTTCAAATGAAACGTCTGCGAGGTTGTTTTTCTTCAGTGTTAAAGCTATTAGACAATGACAAACACGCCTCATACATGAAGCTGCCTCTTGATGTTCACACATACATTTACACATACAGGGTCCGTCCATTCACCCTTGATTTCTTTCACCTTGCCAGGCCAAATATACCATTTAGAGAGTTATTTTGGTATGTTTCAACCTGGACCTTATTTTCCCGTAAATGAAGTTTAAATAGCGCTTTTCTAGTCTTAACAACCACTCAAAGCACTTTCACATAGTCCCATAGGAACCATTCACACACATTCAATGTGTGTGAATGGCACAGTCAATGCCTTCACATTATTATGCTTTAACATCTAACTGATTTTAATCCAAGTTGAACTGAATTTGAATTCTCCTGTATTTTCGTGTAAGGGGTGAGAACCCCGTTTTTGTTTTGTTATTGAACTTATCGGTTTGGGAGTTTCTGTTTCGAGACACGTCATTAAGTTTATGGAAGTTCAGGGTTTGATATTAGTGAACTTTTGTTTCATCTCCGATGTTTATCTGATATTCTGAACTTTGCTTGATGCTGTGCCTTTCATTGGAGGGGGAAGAGTCGGGGAGTCACACAGCATGTGTGGAGGTTTCCCACAGACCGGGGACACAGCACAAATTTCATATCAATTACTTGTGAGCCACAGTCTTCTCAACAAAACTTTAAATTGGCAGAGAACGCCGTTAACACATTAAATTTAGCTCGATCAAACGGCAGGTCTTTGGCAAGCAAGCCATCTTTAATTAGTGATGTAATTATCAAGCAAAATTCTCGATATATGAAACAGAAACTTGGTTAAAACAGGAAAAATACTGGAGCAGTCGATCCCTTTCTAAGTGCCAGCAGATGTCTTCTTCTGAACAGGTTCTCAGTTGAATTCCTCATGTTAAGCTGCACTCTTAACCCTTGTATTGCCTTCCCATCGTCCTGCAACTTTGTGTTTTTCTGGACCAAAATTTTGACATTTTGATGTTTTTTTCCTACACTTTTCTCAATGTTTTTTCCATTTTTTTTTTCAATTTTTTTGTCACTTTTTTCACGTTTTTGTAGTTTGTTTTGACGAGTTTTATTCTCACATTTACCAATTTTTTTGTCACTTATTTTTAACAAGTTTTTCTTCACCTTTGGTGATTTTTTATAATTTTATTTGTTTAAAAGAAAATGTTTTTGTTGAATTTTTCCTGCGTTTTTGAAGCTTTTTACAACATTCTTTGGTCATAGTTCTGATAAAATAAAGGTGGAAAGGCCCAAAATAATTCTTCTGTAAACGGGTCATTTTGACCCCAAGGACAACAGGAGGGTTAAACATCTACAGGCTTAAATTTAATGCCAAATGAATTGATGACTCTGCTGCAGTGGCGGTACCGGAGATTTGGTGCTATGGGGTTGCTCGATGTTTCAGTGAGGGTGTTCTGAAATTTAGAGTTACTGTTCGAACAAACGAGAGGTGAGAGAGCGATTGATTTATGTTTTTGACGAAAGGTTGTCGACGCAATAGCATCATAAAACTCTGATTAGCCCACTGCAAATATTTCAAACACCAGCCAACACAACCCGTTCTCACTCCGAACGTGTAGAATACGGACGTTTGGACAGTGGATATCTGTATGCAACGAAAAAGGCGTCCTTCGGCGTGTGGGTAGAACGTACCAGGGAGAGCAGCATCTAGACGGGGTCAGTGAGTTGTACGTAAGGGGGAAAGTCTGCGTAGGGAGGCTGGTCCGGG
>NC_045742.1:3088286-3092097 GCF_008692095.1 Etheostoma spectabile
GATGGATCAAACACAGGACTTTCACCAAGGAGACCAGGGTTTGTGTCCCACGTGTGTCCTTAACCGTTCTGTTAACGGGACCGTAAGCCCCCCCCCCCACGAGCTTTCCCTCAACCTAACATCGTCAAAAAGGACGCCAATAGTCCCGAATAAGCGCGTGTTACAAGATGCTAAAGGAGACGACCAAACGCTTTTAGTTGTTTCCCAGCAATTTACTGGTTAACTAAGTCATTGTTGTAAGTTATTATTACATTATTAATCAATCATTTAATTTGGACCATATGGCCTTAAAATTAAAAAAATATATATATATATTTCAGTTCAGGCACCGTTTGACACCGGCATCATTTTAAAAGCGTAATTTTAGCACCGGTATTGGAAAAAACCCAAAGGATACCCAACCCTAGTTATCATGTATATGGAATATCCTTATTAATATTACTAGTTTGCCAAAAGTTAAACAAAGTCAGGCTAAAAAAAAACAATACGTCGTAGTGTGTGAGTGGTCTGGAAATCTGTCTAAAGGGATTAAAACAGATTCCTGTTGTGGGTTGGGGTTTTTGTTTGGGGTTATTTTCCCGTCTGGCCTTCCCTGTGTTTTCGTCCCGGTTTTCTCCCTAGTCTGGTGTCATAGATTCAGTCTTATGTTTCCATGTGTGTGTTTGTTATGCTTCCGCTTTATTTTGGTAGTCAGCTTCCTGTCTTGTCTTGTCTTGTATTGTCTAACTTCACTTTGTTTGTCTGATTGTCCTGCCCCGCCCTAATGTGATTCACCTGACGTCTCACCTGTTCCCCATTACCTCGTTACCTCTTGTATTTAACCTCTGTGTTCCCATTGTCTTGTGCTGCACCATTAGTTTTGTCCACAATCTTGTTGTGCTACATGTGTCCTCGCTCCCGGAGTTTTCCTGTCCCGTCCGTTTGTTTTTGCTCTCTGTGAGTATTCCCCTGGAACCAGCCCTGCTCTGTTTGTGTGTTTTGGGGTTTTTTGATGTTCCTCGGTTTACCTGTTTTTTGGGACTTTTCTGTGTTTTCCCTTGGACTGCAATAAACACGTTTTTGAGTTCTACCCGCCTGCCCCGCCTCTGCTTTTGGGTCCTCCTCCTGTTATGTCCCGTAACAGATTCCCAGACTACAGCATCTGTGAAGTGAAGTCTGGATCCAGAAGGTCTGATGAATAAGTACCCCGAGTAATCAGTAGTCCCCACACAACAGCTAATCAATGAAGTAAATGCCAAAATAATCAATAGTCATATTATCCAAACATTGAGCTAATCAGAGTCCTTTTATCAAACAACACGGTAATCGATAGTATGTCAGGGGCATTTAACTGAGTGGATCCTGAAGATTCAAAGAGTGTTTTACGTTAAAAGTGTTTTTAGAGTAATTCTTCACACAGACGGGAGGTCAGAGGTCGCTCCACCTTTTTAAAAACCTCTTACCTCTTAACAAGAAAGCCCTCAAATCTCTTTGTGTATCCTGAAAACAAACTCGTTCATCCTTGGATCTGAGAGTTGGTCTTTGTTGTCCAACGTGAATGGCATGTAGCCGGCATTTAAATCACCATATTCTGCTCATCTTCAGGTTCATAATTGTATTTTGAGGTTGGACCAGAATAGGTTTACATGGTTTCGTTTTCTAAAAACACCATGTTTATGTTGTACTGCACATTGCTGCAGATCCTGTTTCCATCCTGTGTTGTTTAGGTCTCTGTTTTAACTCCAGAGTGAGACTTCTCACTAGTTTTATCTCCAGAGTGAGACATCTCACTAGTCTTAGCTCCAGAGTGAGACATCTCACTAGTCTTAGCTCCAGAGTGAGACATCTCACTAGTCTTAGCTCCAGAGTGAGACATCTCCCTTCTATCCTATCTTTGTTGGGAGCTGCACATGCTCAGTAGCTCGGTAAGATCCCATCAGCTGATAACTGTTTCTCCAGCTTTGGTCGGTCCGAGGCAGGATCAGCTGGGAGACTTCTTCTAGACCAGGGACACTTGTGGAATACCTGCAGACCAGGGACAGGAAGTAGACCAGGGACAGGAAGTAGTTCTTTTGGAGATTATGGTCAACAAGTGTGTGTTTGGGCGGGGGATGTGTTCATGTTGTAAAGTGCATGTTTTATATGTAATCAAAAAATAATGTTAATTATGAATAAGACTGTAAAGACACATCTCACTGGATTACTTTGATGCTGAAGGAATCGTGCTTGTGCAGGAGCTGAGACTTATAAACAACATGAATGCCAACCAAAGTTAGGTAGCTCAGTGAGCTGTGATTGGTCAAGAGGCAGACAGGGGGGCGGAGTCAGACATGTTCATCTGTTTTACCCTCCGAACATTTACTGTCCAAATAATGTAACTAATGCTGTTTGTCCAGGAGAGATTAAGACGCTCTGCAATCTTCCTGCACAAACACCGTAAGTCCTCAAACTTTAAGGATGTAAAGGATTTATGCTCTAAGTCATAAGAGTTTTTTTAGAGAATTAAATGTGCTGTGTTAGAGAATGACATTATTTAAATCCACTTGCAGGGAACAAGCTGCAGATAGGTTTCCTCCCCTTCGCCATCATGCACAACTCTCCCTTGTAAAAATGTCTGTTTATTTACATGGAGTCTGGTGAGTTAGCGATGCGAGCCTTAGCAAATATAAATACAATACCGGTTTTGCTAACATTTTAAATACATACCGTATTGTTATAATGGTGAAGTGTTAAGTGACTCATCTCTTCAGAGATCAACCTTTTAAAAATCTATTTAAGACCTTTCTGTTCCCCAGAAACCGCTACGACGTAGCTAGCGCTAAACCAACCAGACTCCATTTAAAAAAACAGTACTTTTAGCGAGTGTAGAGCCAACATATTTTCACACTTAAATCGGTAAAGTATGTGTTTATTTCACCAACAATAGAGTTTTTTTCATGGTTGGAGAAGTGTAGAGAAGACCAAGAATGTCTTTTCTTAGTTTTATTTGGTTTCTGTTGAGTCTGTATGACGTGGGTTTTCGATTCTAAAATGACTGTTTATTTACACGGAGTCTGGTGGGTTGACAATGCGAGTGTTAGCAAAATACATATAATTGAAATGCCCCGGTTTTGCTAACATTTATATACATACCGTATTGTATTAATGGTGAAGTGTTAAGTGACTCATCCCTTTAGAGATCTACCTTTTTAATATCCAATTAAGACCTTACTGTTTCCCAGAAACCGCTACGACGTAGCTAGCGCTAAACCAACCAGACTCCATTTAAAAAACAGTACTTTTAGCGAGTGTAGAGCCAACATATTTTAACATGTAAATCGGTAAAGTATGTGCTTATTTCCACCAACACTAGAGTTGTGATGGTTGGAAAAGTGTAGAGAAGACCAAAAATGTGTGGGGAGGAGGGGCTTAGGAGCATGATTGGGTCTTTTTTCCAAGTTTGTATGTGTGTGGAGTCACCAGAGACACAAAATAACCCCCCATGTCCCAGAAAAAGTGATTTTGTTTTTCATAATATGGGCACTTTAAAGTAAGTAGCTCTTAGCATGAATTCTTTTGAAATGTTCTTTGAATTTGATGGGTATCACCTTCATGTAAATACAGAATACTTAGAGAAGATAATCCATGTCTGTTATATCATTTAAAAGAATCTTTCTTGCTTTAATGAAACTAGTTTGGACCCAACTTCTTATGTGCTTATCCATCCCGCTTACATCATGTTTTCCACATTGTTTAAGACACAGTGGCACTCGTGTAAGCTTAGATTCTAGATCAAATACAAAACATCTACATTGAGATGTCTATATATATATATATATATATATATATATAT
>NC_045742.1:3092107-3100291 GCF_008692095.1 Etheostoma spectabile
TATATATATATATATATATATATATATACATATATTGCATTTTCATAATAGGGAACAGATTTCAACAAAGCTCTTCCAACCATATGGTGATATGAGTTGTTTGTTCCTGTACACTCTAATACAACTCACAGGGCCGTTTCATAAACTGGCCCCCATAGAGGTGGTGGAAATACAACCTCATATGTAAAAATGACGTTAACGTTGAGAAGATGATCCATGTCTGTTATATCATTTAAAAGAATCTGCGTTGCTATGATGAAACTAGTTTGGACCCAACTTCTCATGTGCTCATCCATCCCGCTTACATCCTGTTTTCCATCTTGTTTTCTACGCAGTGGCACTCGTGTAAGCTTGGATTCTAGATCTATATCATAATATATCAAAAGTACACTCCATTACGACTCTCAGGGGGGTTTCATGAATTAGCACCCATAGAGGTGGTGGAAAAACGTGTTAAATATTGTGAACTTGGTTTCAGTTTGGTTAAGTTTAGGCTCCCAAACTACTTAGTTAAGTTATAGAGAAAGATACCGGTTTTGGTTCAAATCCGACGGTATATAGAGGTTTACTCCTCAACCTGGCGGACGCTGGTTCGACTCCCACCTCGGGCCTTTTGCTCCATGTCGTTCCCCCCCTCTCTCCCCTTTCATGTCGTCATCTGTCCTGTCAAATTAAGGCCTGAAATGTCCAATAAAAATAGTCTGTAACAGAAATACTTTATACTTTATTGATCCCCGAAGGGAAAACTCTGTGTTGCAGTTGCACAAATAGTAGAAATATCAGAGCAGGTATATAAATAAAGAAATATAAGGAGTGTGGATATGTACAGTATTTACATAGTTAAAGGAATGTTATTATACCTTACTTACAAAATTATGGTAATTAAGGAATTGTAATGGTGAAAAGTAGTAATAGTAATAATAAGAATATTAATAATAATAATTGTAGTAGTTGAGTATTGCACACATTTCAGGCCAGTGTTATTGCACAAAACAGATAATATACAGATAATATAGTCCAGTTTCAACCTCTCTAAGTGTGTGTGTGTGTGTGTGTGTGTGTGTGTGTGTGTGTGTGTGTGTGTGTGTGTGTGTGTGTGTGTGTGTGTGTGTGTGTGTGTGTGTGTGTGTGTGTGTGTGTCTCTGTGTGTGTCTGTGTCAGACACTTAGAGGGAGGAGTTATAAAGTTTGATGGCCACAGAAAGGAAGGACTTCCTGTGGCGCTCAGTGGTGCATTTTGGGAGAATGAGTCTATCACTGAAAGTGCTCCTGTGATTTTCCAGCGAGCCATGGAGTGGGTGCAAGACATCGTCCAAGATGGCGTGTAGTTTGGACAGCGTCCTCCTCTCGGACACCCCCCACAGAGAGTCCAGATCAACCCCCCCATGACGTCACTGGCCTTGCGGATCAGTTTGTTGAGTCTGTTGGCGACTCAACAAACTGATAATATCAAACAAACAAATAGTATCGGCCGTTACTTCACTTCTGGTTCCACGCGTGGCCTGGAGCTGATTCTCCGTCACATCAGCTGATCCTCCTCTGCTGCTTCCGGCCTGAAATGGGAATCTGGGCAGGAGCCAGGAGCTGCTCTCCAGCTCCGAGTTATGACGGCGGAGGGGAGGGACTGGCTGTGATTTCCTCTCTTTTCAAGCCCGGGCCGCCTGTCACCTTTTCTTCTCATTTAAAGCCGTGCAGGACAGGAGTTTGGCAACTTTCAACACGAGGTGGAAAAAAAAAAAGAGAGACAAAAATTAAAATAAGAGCGAGAAGAGACGAGGGAAGATGAGGGAGTGTGTGCGGCGGATCAGAGCCACCTGGGACGGAGAGATAGAATTTAAGTCAGCTGCTAACAAATGATGTACACAGCTAACTTGTGCCAGGAGAGAGAGAGAGAGAGACGGAGACAGGGCGGGGGGGGAGAGGGGACAAGCCTGCTATCAGGGATTAGAGCGAGGAGCTGAGCCTTTCAACAACTTCCTTTCAACCCCGAAATGAAAACACAAAAGAGGAAGAAGCTGCACTTTGGATGCTGTCGGTGTGTGGATGGAAGAGTTGGCCGTCCTGTAACAGATGAGTTGATGGTTGGAAACGTCCCATGGGACACATGCAGCCACTGGGAGTCCATCAGGAATCACATGAAGAGCCAATGAGCAAGGCACTGAGTTCCTGCAGTGTGGATGCTCACCATGCAGAGCTGAAAGGAGCGAGAGAGAGAATATTAGACTTTGATCCATCAAGGAGCCACAAAAAGACTCCATGTTGCTGATGGTGCATCGGTCAAAGGCGTCACTTTGGGTCCAGCATCGGGGGAGGGGGGGGGCACATGTCTGAAAAGAGACAAGAAACATTGAAAAGGCGAAAAAAAATTGCATAAGCAGCAACAACATGTTTATACAAAGAATTTCCTGAAAGGCAACAAAAATGCTCAAAAAAAAGGTAAAAAAAAAACTAATAAAAAAGCAACTAAAAATTCTGTAAAAGCAACTAAAACATCAAAAAAAAGAGACAAAAAACATCAAAAGAACTTTAAAAAAAAGAGACAAACAACATTGAAAAGGCGACAGAAATGTCAACAAAAAGGTCTAAAAAAACCTAACAAAAAACAACTAAAAATTCTAAAAAAAAGCAACTAAAACATCAAAATATAGACAAAAACATGAAAAAAACTTAAAAAAAAAGAGAAAAACAACATTGAAAAGGTGACAAAAACTGCATAAGCAGCAACAAAATATTTATACAAACAAATTCCAGAGAGGCGACAAAAATGTTAAAAAAAATGTCAAAAAAACTTTAAAAAAGCAACTAAAGATTCTGTAAAAGCAACTAAAACATCAAAAAAGAGACAAAAAACATTTAATTGAAAATGCAACAAAAACTGCATGAGCAGCAACGAAATATTTATACAAAAGGCGACAAAAATGTCAAAAAAAGGTCTAAAAAAAAATGCGACAAAAACATCCAAAAAAATGATTGAAAAAAAAACTTCTCCACAATCTCCCATCCTTCTTGTATTTTACGCCTATGGTTTTGTGGCTGTGAATCTGTCACTGCAGGGAAAAAATGTACTATAATTTGTGGCTCTCAATGGATTTATGAAGACACACACACACACACACACACACACACACACACACACACACACACACACCATGACACACAACACACACACACACACACAACGCTTCTGCCCTGTATAATTGCTTTTTTGAGAAGGTGACAGTAGTGAGCAAACAGCATTACCGTGGCACGACGCCGCAGTAACATATTTTGATCATTAAAACTCCTGCTGTAGTATTTTGTGTTAGCGCTGGGCTGTGGAGTCGTTCCCTCTGACGGACGCTAATTGAAACCGGCCAATTACGTGCGGAGGAAGGACGTCAATTTGTAAAGCAGACAGCGGCTGATTTAAGGCGAGTATCAGAGGGCCGCCGCCCGCTCTCCACCGAGGCTTTAATGAATATTCACTCCTCAAACCGCCCGGCTGCAGCTCCTCTGCAGACACACACATGCACACACGCACACACACACGCACGCACGCACGCACGCACACGCACGCACACACACACACACAAACACATACATACATACATGCACGCACGCACGTACACATACACACGCACACACGCACGCACGCGCACACACACACACACACATACATACATACATACATACATACGCACGTACACATACACAACACACACCACACACACACACACACCACACACACACACACAGCACACAACACCACACACACAACCACACATCACACCCACACACGCACACAACACAACGCGACCCACACACGCAGGACACGCGCTCGAACACTCCCGACACACACCGCTAAAACACTCCACACACACGCACACACGCACACATACACACACACACGCACACGCACACACACGCACGTGCACACACACGCACACACGCACACTTTCTGAGAGAAACTGAGACCGCTCTTTTGTAACGCAACAGGAGTCAACCCGGTGGTTAAAAGGTCTGTAAGCAAGATTTTTAAGGAACAATAAGTTCATTCAACATCAACATACACGGTAGCTAAGAGTCGCAGACCAAATTAATTATTATTTAACAAAAGAACAAGATGGGAACGGTTTTTAACAACGTTGCAGACCAAGTGACAGTTTGACTAATAAAAGAAGAGGATGGGAAGACCGAGTAATGTTTTGGAGGAGACCAAGGCCAGCAGATCTTTCCTCATAGAAGACAATGCAGGATTCAAGCAGCAGCTTCTAGCTGGGTCAGTAGCTAAGTTTCCATCCACTTGTTTAATCGAATTATCTGAAGTTTGGTAAAAAAAAAAGACTCATGTGAATACATCTGGTGAAAGTGTGTTTCCATCCAACGACTTAAAGCCAATAAAAAACTTTTGGTGATTAGATTAGATAATACTTTATTCATCCCACAGTGGGGAAATTCATTTTTGTTACAGTAGCATTCTCTACAACAAGAGCAAAAAAAACTAACAAACAAACAAGTAAAACACACAAGAAAAACAGGCAAACAACAGACAATGAGCAGAAGGTAGACTGAAGTAAAGTGGCGTCAAGTAAAGGTTTGGTAAAGTGCGGTTGCCATAGTACAAAAAAAAACAATATTGCGGTGTAAGTAAGTGACCTTAAAATTAAATTGAATGTGTCACATGACGCTGTTTTGAGATCAAAGTGGAATATTGAATTGATTTTAGACATTTAGGGTGTTTCGTGAGCGTTAGTTCATAGCTCTTTTGACAATGTTGTATCAATGTACATATGCTTAAAAAAAAAAATAGGGCCCAAAGCCTAAACATGGATGTAAACAATACAAGGCTTTTGCAAGGAAACACATTTAACATGGTTGTTAAACCTCAAGTATTCACACTATTAATGTAAATGTATTGATGTTGCTAAACTACAGGCAAAAAGGACTGTAGCTCTCATTTGGAAGAAAATGGACGCCACTAAAATTGGTGCTCGGATCAAGAAAATGGCGCAATGTACTGTGTGTCCATGACATGATAAGCTTAGCTTAGCAAAAAGCCTGGAAGCAGATGGGAAACTGCTAGCCTAGCCTAACATGACATGATAAGCTTAGCTTGGCAAAAAGCCTGGAAGCAGAGGGAAACTGCTAGCCTGACCTAGCCTAGCCTAACATGACATGATAAGCTTAGCTTAGCAAAAAGCCTGGAAGCAGGCAGAAACTGCTAGCCTAGCCTAGCCTAACATGACATGGTAAGCTTAGCTTAGCAAAAAGGCTGGAAGCAGGGGGAAACTCCTAGCCTAGCCTAACATGACATGACAAGCTTAGCTTAGCAAAAAGCCTTGAAGCAGGGGGAAACTGCTAGCCCAGCCTAGCCTAACATGACATGACAAGCTTAGCTTAGCAAAAAGCCTTGAAGCAGAGGAAACTGCTAGCCTAGCCTAGCCTATCCTAACATGACATGATGAGCTTAGCGTAGCAAAAAGCCAGGAAGCAGGGGGAAATTGCTGTCCTAGCCTAGCCTAGCCTATCCTAACATGACATGATAAGCTTAGCTTAGCAAAAAGCCTTGGAGCATGGGGAAACTGCTAGCCTAGCCTAGCCTAACATGACAGTCCGGATCCCCTTTCCCTTGCTTTGTTCTTCTTTCCTCTTTGTCTGTTTCCTTTCCTCCCTCCTTCCATTTTAGTTGCCCCTCTCCCTTCCTTTACCTTCATTTTCCATTTCTTCCCTTTCTATTCTTTTATCTCTTATTTCCCCTCCTCCCTTTCATCTTGCTGTTTCTCCACGTCCTGCCGACTCGGCTCTCTCGCCCATTTTCTCGGTAAAACTGCCATTTTTCACGCCTCGGTTTGAGTATCACATTCAGAAACAGTTGGGTCTGTATTGTCCTACGAGCCGGGCGTCTCCTTGGAGTTCTGTGTCTGTTCGTCACTGAAACTCGGGGACAGATGAGTCATTAGTCTTCCTGTAGTTTTTTTTTTTTTGCTGCAGACTGAATTGCGTCTTTGTTCCTATAAATCTAATAAAGAGCCTGATTGCTTTTGCTAATCATCCTGCGTCTTCCTGCTGCTGCTTATTGCTGCCATTAATTTCTGAGATAACTGGCCCTCTGCTGGAGCACGGAGCCGCAGATAACACCACCGAGTGGGTCTTTGAACAGATATTATTTGGAGAACAGAGGAGGTTCACTGTTTATTTTCTTCCTGGCGGTTCCTCGCAATGCGTCGCGCTCCTTTCGGTCACGCTCAAGTGGGTCAAGCGTCGCCTCGGTGGGCTCGCCCTGCCCGCCCTCCACACGGTCATCACACTGAAATACACTTTGTTATGTAACTTTAAATAAAGTAAAGTTGAGAAAGGACCCTTTAACGTCCCGGTTCAGCGCCTGCAATTCTTAGGTGAAGCCTTCAGAGGAAAGACAAATGATACGCAACGTCTGCAGAGATGGCAAAAGTACTCACTTCCTGTACTTATGTAGAAGTACTCTGTGTTAATACTCTGGTAAAAGTAGAAGTAAGGCGGGGCAAGGCAGCTTTATTTGTAGAGCACATTACAGCAACAGGGCAATTCAAAGTGCTTTACACAAAATCAGTTAAAAACGGTTTAACAGTTAAAAAATAAAAACAGATAAAACACATGAATAAAAAGTTACAGTGCAGCATAAGAAATGAAACATTAAAGAAATGAACAGTCATTTAAAGAAAGGTCTTCAGTCTTGATTTAGAAGAACTCAGAGTAGCAGCGGATCTGCAGGTTTCTGGGAGTTTGTTCCAGATTTGAGGAGCATAGAAACTGAACCCTGCCCCCCCTGTTTAGTTCTGACTCTGGGGACAGAAAGCAGACATGTCCCAGACCCCCTGAGAGGTCTGGGGGGGTCATAGTGTAGTAGCAGACCTGTCCCAGACCACCTGAGGGAAGGTGGTGGGGGTCATAGTGTAGTAGCAGACTTTCCAGACCACCTGAGAGGTCTGGGGGGTCATAGTGTATTGAGACCTGTCCAGACACCTGAGAGGTTTGGGGGGGCATAGTTAGTAGCAGACGGTCCCAGATCACTGAGAGGTCCGGGGGAGTATGGGTGTAGCAGACCTTTCCCAAGACCACCTGAGAGGTCTGGGGGGGGTCATAGTGTACTAGCAGACCTTTCCCAGACCACCTGAGAGGTCCGGGGGAGTCATAGTGTAGTAGCAGACCTTTCCCAAGACCACCTGAGAGGTCTGGGGGGGTCATAGTGTAGTAGCAGACCAGTCCCAGACCACCTGAGAGTTTTGGGGGGATCATAGTCTAGTAGCAGACCGGTCCCAGACCACCTGAGAGCTCTGGGGGGGTCATAGTGTATTAGCAGACCTGTCCCAGACCACCTGAGAGGTCTACTGGGCATATGGTTACTGGGACAGAGACTGGGACTAGGTTACAAGGACCAGGTTAATAAGATTCGGACTGAGCAGCGAGATATGAATTCAGTTGTGATTCTGTGATAATTCACAGATCCAGGTTCTCTTTTTAAATCTTCCCCTTAACATTCAAAGAATCTACATGTAGTGCATGTGCTCAAATACGGCTTCTGGGAAGAAAATAAAGGATAAAACATGAAATACTAAACAGACATTAATGAAGAAGTTCCCCAGCACATTAGCCAGGAGTCCCTCTTGATGCCTACTGTCTCAAACATCTGTCTCAGATAAAGCCGAGGATGATGGGAAATGTCTTGCTGCTTGTCTGCTGAATCTCTAGGATCTCCGTTTTCTTCATCTTCAATCATGTCGTCGTCCATGCTACTGTGTGCTAACGTTTGCGCCATCAAGCCGCAACGATTCGTCCCAAATTAATGCAGAATCTGTCGAGTCGTCTTAGTGGTGCGTCAAATGCAGCGTACAGTAGAGTCCAATTCAGGTAGATTGAATATGGTAATGATGACTCTAACAATAATAACAGTAACTCCCGTGAAATCTGACTGTTGTTAGTGAGGACTAGATGAGGACTGGGTTTAGAGCTGATTCTGGTCCCAGGTGTGTCTGTTAACACACGGACGGAGACATCATCTTCTTCTTCTTCTTTCTTTCTTTCTTTTGACGATACAATACAATTGACTTACACTTGATACAATCAAGTAATGTGCAAGCTGGCTAACAGGTGAAGAACACAACAACTAAATCCCTTTCTAACTTACTCTAAATGTGCCAGAACATTATTATTATTATTATTATTATTA
>NC_045742.1:3100647-3102420 GCF_008692095.1 Etheostoma spectabile
ACACACACACACACACACACACACACACACACACACACACTCAGTCCCTAAATGCAGAGGAAACCTTCCCTCATTACCAGTATATATCTCTATCTCGTGCGGCCTTTGGCGACCCGGCCGCTCGGCGTGTTCACATCGTCCAGCAGCAGGACGTCCGCGCCGAATCTCCATACAGCGGCACTTCCTGTCCTCCGCGCCGCTAATTAGCCGAAGTCACGGAGCGCCGAGCTGTCTCCGGGGTTTTATTATACACTGGGTGTTTTTTTTTCTTCCTTCTGTCGCATCTGTGTGACAGTGTTTTTATTTCTCTCTCTGTTTTTAATGAGAGCTTTTTTTTGGGGGGGTGGGGGGGGGGGGGGGGGGTTTCACCATGGGCCGAGTTCTTCTATTTATTTCCCCTTCCTCCTTTTTATTTTGCTTTTGTCATTCTGTGCTGAAGAGGGCGGCAGGGAAAGGCCTCACGTCTCCTTCCTGAATGGAAATGCTTTGATGCGTCGAGGTTGAGCAGCGATGGTCGCTGGGAGTAAAACGTCGTAATGGGCGAGTCGATTTTCCTTTTTAAATTGTAGGCGACAGGCTTAAAGTATTTTGCATTTTTTTCAATGTCAACTTGACAGTGTCAACAGCTGGGTCTGAAGTCACGTGATGTTGGTGTGACGTCTTCTGTAGGTTAACAAGGACTAAGGGAGGAAGAAACAGTGAAGGAAAAAAGTGAGAAAGGAGGAAACAGGAAAGAGACGAGTGGGAAAGGAAAGACAAGGAGGCAGTGTGAAGGTAGCTAAGGAGGAGGTTAGGAAAGGAAATGAGGTGGGGAGAAAGGAAAGGAAAGGTGCAGGGTCAGAGGGTAGGAAAGGATAATGTATAGTGTCACATGCCGTGTTGTGCTTTGTGTATTCTCTGCAGGTGTGTGTGATTCTCTGCAGGTGTGTGTGATTTCCTGCAGGTGTGTGTGATTTCCTGCAGGTGTGTGTGATTTCCTGCAGGTGTGTGTGATTCTCTGCAGGTGTGTGCTGCAGGTGTGTGATTCAGGTGTGTGATTCTCTGCAGGTGTGTGTTGCTGATGACAGGCCAGCAGCTGAGGCTGATCAGCTGATCTTCCCATCATCAATCATGTCTTGGTGCTTTTTCCAATGTTTTTGCTGTTTTTTTTTTCCACACTTTTCTTTTTTTTTATTTATTCATAGCCAATAAACCTAAATTTTGACATTATACAAAAAAAATAATTTCTCGTTTTTTTCAGCGCTTTTTGTCTCTTTTTTTGTCATTTCTTCTGAGGTTTTGGTCTCTTTCTTAAAATGCCATAAAATTCAATAAATCAACCAAAATTAGGTAAAAGTAATCATTAAGTTTACCTAAAGAACATTATGTGGCATCCATGTTATTTTTAGGCAATTTAGTTAAAAGAAAGCAAAGTTCCTGATATATGAAAAAAAAAACTAGTCATTTTGACCCAAGGAAAATTAATAATAACAACTAATATTGTTATTATATAATATTAATAATTTTGATACTTGTGCCTATGCTCGTCTTCTTTTTGAAGATAGTTTTAAGTCGCCTTGTGTTGTGCGGAAACAATAAATTTGCCTTATTTAACGTTTGTCCCGGGTTTATTGTTTCAAGCTGTTTGCGTCCTCCACCCCAGTTTTTTGGGGGCTCGTCCGGGAGTTGAACCTGGGACCTCCCTCTTTTAGGTCGTAACAATAGGCTAAATAAAAAAGGGAATGAAGAAAGGACAATAGCACCCAGAGAACACAATGAGAAGGTAGATTATAA
>NC_045742.1:3102430-3109729 GCF_008692095.1 Etheostoma spectabile
GGAGGAGGAGGTGGTAGGAAATATGCAGATGGACATTTTGATAAAATAAGAAGTAGGAAAGGAAAAGAAGGAGGTAGGAAAGGAAAAGAAAGGACGCCAGTAGGATCTTTTTTCACTTGCCAGATAAGTGAAAAAGAAACTCAACGTTGAACCCTGATCCAGAACCAGACACACTTCTGTCACCACTAACGGAAAAAAGACCTCTGCCGAACATAATTAGACTCACGAGTGTGTGGTCTCACACACAGGAAATGAAAGAGTCCTTTCAGAGCCGCAGGGTACATCCAAACGCTGGGAATATAATTATGCTCTGTAAAAAAAAAACTCATTAATCACTGGTGTATTGATTTTTTTGCTTCCCCTTTTGCTAATGGACAGTGTTTTCTCTCGGCTCTCCGAGTGACACATCAACAAATAAAGGATAAAGGACGTGGCTCCTGAATGCTTTTGTCCGATGCCTAATTGGTCACAAAGAGGGTTCGGCTATTCAACAAGACGCAGCCAAGACTGTCCTGCACATGCAGTTAAAAGTGAGAGGAGACCTGAGAGGGCTCGCCAGTCAATACTCAGAGTGAGATTCAGATCCAACGGGGATCAAAATGCAGATCTTTGCAACATCAAATCGATGTCCGCTGTAAATCGCACGTCCTGAATCCTCTGAGGAACATTTGAAATGTGACAGGTTATCATTTTAGTGGTTTCATGAGGGCGTACCAGTGGGTCAGACACTGGGTGGACAGGGAACCTCTTTGCATACAATCAATGGAAATATTTCATTTTGATTTATATAAACATCACCTTTCTGTAATCAGCAGCCAAATTAGTGTTTAATTTAATGGGGGGGGGGGGGGGGGGGTCCTGGATCTTCACAATCCTATTTGCTGGGTTTTACTGATTCGGACCAGGCCAGCAACTTCATTGAGCTAAATAGGCTCCACTTTGGCATTAGGGATCCAGTTCATATGAAAAAGTCCTTACAGAGACGTAATTTACGTAGGTTACAACCCCCCAATGATCAAAATTGGACTTTGCAACACCCCCAACATAATTTCCTTTACATAAATAAAGACATTTGCACCATACATTGATTCAGAAAAGGGACAAATTGTTGCAGAAAATTCAGCAGAATACAAAAAAATGAAGTGAATGACGTTCGAAATTTTCAGCTGGGAGGAGGCCTCAGGGAAGACCTAGGACTAGGTGGAGGGACGTCAAGCTGGGAGGAGGTCTCGGGGAAGACCCAGGACTAGGTGGAGGGACTTCCAGCTGGGAGGAGGCCTCAGGGAAGACCCAGGACTAGGTGAGCGATGTCCAGCTGGGAGAGGACCCTCGGGGAAACCCAGGACAGGTGTGGGACGTCCAGCTGGGAGGAAACCTCGGGGAAGACCCAGGACTAGATGGAGGGACGTCAAGCTGGGAGGAGACCTCGGGGAAGACCCGGACTAGGTGTGGGATGTCCGGCTGGAGAATGCCTCGGGGAAACCCAGACTAGGTGGAGGGACGTCAAGCTGGAGGAGGCCTCGGGAAGACCCGGACTAGGGGAGGGACGTCCAGCTGGGAGGAGGCCTCTGGGAAGACCCAGGACTAGGTGGAGAGATTATATCTCCAACCTGGCCTTGGAACGCCTCGGGACTCCCCAGTCGGAGCTGGTTGATGTGGCTCGGGAAAGGGAAGTTTGGGGTCCCCTACTGGAGCTGCTGCCCCCCGAGACCTGATATCGGATCAATGGACGAAGATGGATGAATGGACAACGTTCTGTACCCGAGGAACAGTACAAGAGCTCATGGAGACCTCATGCCTCATCTTTTTTTCTGAATGTAAAGCTCAACAATTGGCCAAAGGATAAAATAATTAATACATTTTCATTTTCTCTCCTCAAACTTTGTGTTTTGCTCATATTATAGTTGCACATGACCAGTTTGAATGATTGGGTTTGTCAGATGTTGCTGCTGGGTCAGCAGGGTCAGCTCATTATTACCAATTAGCAAAATGAGAGCTGGTTGAGCCACGACATTAAATTAAAAACCATTCTGCATTAGTTTGTGTTTGTAGGTGGACATCCAGATGGGGAAATGTGTCATTATTGACCTCTGTGCTGTTCAGCTGTCAAGATGCTAAAAAACATACTTCAACAGATGCAAAATGTATGCCGTGCTCAAGTGATTTAGCAGCCAACTCTTATAGATAATATATTTACAGTCGACTATGTGGGCAGCCATGTCTGAGAAGACCTACCTGACCTTCTGAGGAGGAACGTATAGAGCTGTCTTCTTTATAGTTTCCCTCATCAGACACAAGCTTTATAATGAGACTACAACTTCACTCTTCAGCAAACAAACCTCAAACTACAAAGTGTATGTAGGGAAGTGGAAGTTTTCTTCTTATTGTTTCTATTAACAACCGGGATTGATTTAACCCTTGTGTTGTCTTCCTATCGAACCATTAACTTCAAACATTCCCCTCAATTTTTTTTAATTTATTGTCAATAAACCTAATTTTTATGACATTATACATATTTTTTAGTTTAAAAAATAGCAGTGAAGATCAGAGGATGTTGAGTGGATATCACAGACCAGTTTAGTCAGGATATACTAAACTACATTTAAAAATGTTTTTTAAATGCTATAAAATAGAATAAAATACCCAAAATTCAATATATTTCACCTGCTCTTCATGCGTCAGTGTTCATTTTGGACAATTTTGTTGAAAGAAACCAATATTTGTGATATAAAAAACTTTGAAAATGGGTCAAATTCAACACAAGGACAACACGAGGGTTGAAGAAATGCCAATAAACCCTCCCAGAATGCAGTGTGGACGCGCCAGACCCTCCTCCGCCGCTCTGTGGAGGAAGGTCAGGCCATGTGAGACTAGTCTGTATGTCTCCATCCTCACCCCCCACCACCACCACCACCGCCGCCGCCGCCTCATGAATTACACCCCCCCAATTAAAAAGTCAACAGCCAATTGACACAGCCTTTGTTGTGTTTTTCAAAGGTGCGTTCTCTGGACCAATCAGAGCCGAGCTTGGAATCCATTTCCTCTTCTGTCGCCCGAGGTCATCCGTCACACAGCAGCAACGAGGAGGAAGTTTTAAAAAGCTGCCGCTCATATTTGCTGCTCTCTCGTCTCTCTCCAGGTTGTTGTCGTGATGGTTTCCATCAATACCAATCTCCGCTCTGACGCCTCCAATCCAGCAATCTGTCTCCGAAGTTTCTGTTTCCACTTTTTGCCAAATACAAAAACTTTTAAAAGTTATTTTCTCCTCTCTGAAATTCACTTCTTTCTCGTTTTGTTCTTATGTTGTTGCATAACGAATAAAAGACTACTCGCTCTGTGTCATATCTCAAGGCACAATGACAATTAAAATGATTTTATTCAGAAAGCGAAATTCATTTGAAAACAACAACAGTAAAATACTCTCATCTTTTTGAGACATATCTTTGTCTCATTCCCTCCTTTTTGTCCTTTCTTTCCTACCTCCGTCTTTTCCTTTCCTACCTCTTTTTCATCAAAATGTCCATCTGCATATTTCCTACCACCTCCTCCTCCTTATAATCTACCTTCTCATTGTGTTCTCTGGGTGCTATTGTCCTTTCTTCATACCCTTTTTTATTTAGCCTATAACATTATCCTTTCCTACCCTCTGTGTCTACACCTTTCCTTTCCCACCACCTCATTTCCTTTCCTAACTTCCTCCTTAGCTACCTTCACACTGCCTCATTGTCCCACCTGTCTCTCTCCTATTTCCTCCTTTCTTACTTATTCCCTTCACTGTTTCACTTGCCTCTTCCTCCCTTAGTCCTTGTTTCCATAACCTTTCATTTTCCGACATGTCTTTGCCTTTCCTGCCTCCTCCTTCCTTTCCCTCATATCCATCTTGACTTCCCGCCTCCTCCTCCTCCTCCTCCTCCCTTCTACTTTCTTCTGTCCCTTTCTCCCTCTTTCCCTGCATCTTGCAAAATCTTCAAATGAAAAATAAACAGCTGAGTTGCACACCGCCCTCTCCACCCCGGGCGGAGCCCTCGTTTGGGTGTCCTGCCCAGGATGAGGCGGGGATCGAACCACCAACCGGGCTGCTCTCATGAAGCATCCATTCATATGGCTATGAAAAGTTAAGCACTGTAATTCTGAAAATCAACACTTTTATTGATGCTTTTTATCAATGTTTGTCACTTTTTCTTACATTTGAGTCCCTTTTTTTGATGTTTTCAAGACTACCCAACACCAACTTTTTAACTTTAGTTTCACAGTTATTTCAGGAATTTATGGTCAGTAAACCTCATTTATAGGAAATTATACCTAATGCTTGAGTTAGAAAAGAAGAAATTAGGAATTATTTAGACTGAAATTAAAGGACAAAAACACTTCCATTTGTTTTCAGATGCTATAAAATTGAATAAGACCCAAAATTAATGAAAGTAGAGATGTGTACTGTGGGGGTGTGTGTGGGTGTGTGGTGGTGGTTGTGGGTTTGTGTGTGTGGTTGTGTGTGTGGGTGTGGTGCTGTGTATGTGTGGGTGCGTTTGTGTGTGTGTGTGTGTGTTGTGCGTGTGGTGTGTTGTGGGTTGTGTTTTGTGTGTGTTTGGGTGTGGTGTGTTGTGTGTGTGAGTGAGCGAGCGAGTGCGTGTGTCTGTCTTGTGTGTGGTGGTGTTTCTGTGTTTGTAGTGGTGTAGAGTGGTGTGTGTGGTGTGTTGTGGGGAGAGTGTGATTGGGTGTTGTGTGTGAGTGTGTGTTTGTGGTTTGTGTGTGTGTGATGATGTGGTGTGTGTGTGTGTGTGTGTGTGTGTGGTGTGTGTGTGTGTGAGAGTGTGTGTGTGTGTGTTGGGGTGTGTCGGTCTGTCTATCATGATGCTTTTGATTTGCTCTTCATTATTTGCTCCAAATCAACTCTTCGTTCAAGGTTGTGTTTTTTGCGTTATTGATTTGGATTTTCATTAAAACTGTAACTCTTGCTTTCATCTTTTTTAATCCGTTGTCATTTTGTGCCGACTTCTCTTGTCGACTTTTTTCACATTAATATAAATTTAAAAACTCATTTTATTGTCATGCTTCTGATTGGACACACAATACCGAGCATTGACGGGTGTGTGTGTGTCTGTGTGTCTTGTGTGTGTGTGTGTGTGTGTGTCTGTGTGGTGTGTGTGTGTAATAAGAGAGAGAGAGACCAACAAGCAAAAATGAGAGGGGGACCACCAGAGCAGGGAATGAGAGGGGATCCACCAGAGCAGGGGGAATGAGAGGGGGACCACCTGAGCAGGGAATGAGAGGGGATCCAGAGCAGGGCTGAGAGGGGATCACCGAGCAGGGGAAGAGAGGGGGATCCCCAGAGCAGGGGAATGAGAGGATCCACCTGAGCAGGGGAATGAGAGGGGGATCCACCAAGCAGGGGGAATGAGGGGATCCACCGAGCAGGGGAATGAGGGGGATCCACCAAGCAGGGGGAATGAGAGGGGGTATCCACCAGAGCAGGGTCTATACATGCGGAACTTAAAGTCATGTATTGGATACCAGAACCCCAATGAAAGAAATTTAAAGGGGTGCCTGGGTAATATAAAGAGGCTAGTCCGTGAGGCATCGCCACGGTTGGACTCCGACCAGCGGCCCTTTGCTGTATGTCACCCCCCCCCCCCTCTCCCCTTTCAAGTCTAAGCTGTTCATGTCAGAAACGGTGGCCTAAAATGCCCAAAGATACATAAAAATAAATGCAATGTTTTGGAACAGAAGAATAGGAGTAGGGGGAAATGCATTGGAAATGATGAAAAAGAGGATTTAAAACGAAATATATGGAATGACATGGAAAAGAACATGTACGCATGGGGAGAAACAGATTTAAGGATGAAAAAGAAAAGATGGAACTGATGGAAAAACGTGTCCTGATGCCATTTTTTGAATGAGAAAAGTCAAGTTTTGTTAAACACTTAAAAGTGTTTGTGATGTTTTATGGTGAAAACTGGATGTTGAAGAGTTTAGTCTTTCACTCGGGTTTTATGGTGCGTGTGCGTGCTTTATGTCTCTCTGCACATCCCTCGTTTTGGTTGTGGATGAATTTCCCCGCGGCTCAAACAAAGTGTCTCTGCCGTTTCCTAATCTGCTGCAGAATGCAGCGCGAGCTGATAGATTCATGATAAAAATCACATAGGGATCAAACCGCCGGTCACATAGTGGAAGTCTGACTCCCTTACAATGGGGATGGGGGGGGGGGGGGGGGGGGGGATTGGGGAGGATTAGATGCAGCCTCGGGGGGTTGAGAACCTTCCTGCTGCAGTCTTAAGTGCTCCGAGACGGCACGCTGGTCGTGAATTAGTGTCACTTTCACTCCAACTTCCTGCATTAACGTCTACGAGGAGCGACGCATCACGTTAGAGGCCCTCGTTGCTGCCGCTCCCACCCCCCACCCGTCGGCCTCTTTCAGCTTCTGCCAAGATATCTGCCGACAAATTAAATCCAGATTTGTTATTACCGCGCCGGCGCTTCGGGGTCCGACACGGGGACGGGTTCGCCGCATCGCTCCTCCGGTAATGCAATTACGCCGGGTGTGATAAGAGCCTGGGTCAGGGGAGAGCTCCTATCACTGCCGTCCCCAGGACAAACCCAATGCAAATCATGCCATCTCTCGCTAATGACAGGCTAGTGTTAGTGCACTGTGGCAGCAAACAACACTCACGCCAGGATTAGATGCAGTTTGGTGGCATGAAGAATCCGTCATGGGGAAGCCCCCCCCCCGCCAACGGCCGGCCAGCTGGCTGCAGCAGCTATATCAGAGCCGACAGCTATACATGGGCTAATGTAACATTGAGAGGCGAGGGAGGGGGGTGAGGGGTTCAGTTTGTTCTGAAGACTACAGTCCGCGCTCGGCTTAATTCAATGATCAAATGTTCAACAGGCCGAATGAAGGAGCAACTCGCTCACTTCGCTCTGTTTTTTGTCTCGTTTTTTTCCACAGCGGAGAGGATCGGTGCGTCTGCGAGTTGCACCGGAGCCGTGCTGATACACCCCCGACATTTGAGGGGGAGACCTGTTTTTTGAAATAGAGATCCATCATGGTGATTTGGAGGAAAGGTCAGTTAACCCTCATTTTGTGCTCGGGTCAAATTGACTTGCTTCCCCCATATCAATGTCTTTTTATTCCCCAAAATAACATGATTGATTCCACACACAACACTCTTTGCCAAGTACACATCTCTACTTTCATTAATTTGGGTCTTATCACATTTTATAGCATCTGACAAACAATGGAATGTGTTTTGTCCTTTAATTTCAGTCTAAATAATCCTAATTTCTTCTTTTCTACTCACA
>NC_045742.1:3109754-3112254 GCF_008692095.1 Etheostoma spectabile
GACGGCGATTGTGCGTGTGTCTGCTAGTGTGTGTGGTGTCGTGTTTTGGTTGTAGTGTATGTGGTGTGAGAGTGTGTGATAGTGTGTGTGTGTGGTGTGTGGTGTGTGGGAGAGTGTGTGTGGTGTGTGGTGTGAGTGTGTTTGTGTGTGTTGTGTGTGTGTGTGTGGAGAGTGTGTGTGTTGTGTGGGTGTGGGTGGTGTGTGTGTGTGTGTGTGGAGAGGGGTGGTGTGTGTGTGTGTCTGTCTGTCTATCATGAGCTTTTGATTGCTCTTCATTATTTGCTCCAGAATCAAACTCTTCGTTCAAAGGTTGTTGTTTTTTTGCGTTATTTGATTTTGGATTTTCATTAAAACTGTAACTCTTTGCTTTCATCTTTTTTAATCCGTTGTCATTTTGTTGCCGACTTCTCTTGTCGACATTTTTCACATTAATATAAATTTAAAAACTCATTTTTATTGTCATGCTTCTGATTGGACACACATAAACCGAGCATTGACTGGTGTGTGTGTGTGTCTGTGTGTCTGTGTGTGTGTGTGTGTGTGTGTGTGTCTGTGTGTGTGTGTGTGTAAATAAGAGAGAGAGAGACAAACAAGCAAAATGAGAGGGGGATCCACCAG
The DNA here is from genome assembly GCF_008692095.1 of Etheostoma spectabile. Lineage (NCBI taxonomy): Eukaryota > Metazoa > Chordata > Actinopteri > Perciformes > Percidae > Etheostoma > Etheostoma spectabile. The sequence goes on from NC_045742.1 coordinate 3,110,373, forward strand.
AGCAGGGGGAATGAGAGGGGGATCCACCAGAGCAGGGGGAATGAGAGGGGGATCCACCAGAGCAGGGGGAATGAGAGGGGGATCCACCTGAGCAGGGGGAATGAGAGGGGGATCCACCAGAGCAGGGGGAATGAGAGGGGGATCCACCAGAGCAGGGGGAATGAGAGGGGGATCCACCTGAGCAGGGGAATGAGAGGGGGATCCACCAGAGCAGGGGGAATGAGAGGGGGATCCACCGAGCAGGGGGAAAGGAGGGGATCACAGAGCAGGGGGAATGAGAGGGGGATCCACCAGAGCAGGGGTCTATACATGGACGGAACTTAAAGTCATGTATTGGATACCAGAACCCCAATGAAAAGAAATTTAAAAGGGGTGCCTGGGTAATATAAAGAGGCTTAGTCCGTGAGGCATCGGCCACGGGTTGGACTCCGACCAGCGGCCCTTTGCTGTATGTCACCCCCCCCCTCTCCCCTTTCAAGTCTAAGCTGTCATGTCAGAAACGGTGGCCTAAAATGCCCAAAGATACATAAAAATAAATGCAATGTTTTGGAACAGAAGAATAGGAAAAGTAGGGGGAAATGCATTGGAAATGAATGGAAAAGAGGATTTAAAACGAAATATATGGAATGACATGGAAAAGAACATGTACGCATGGGGAGAAACAGATTTAAGGATGAAAAAGGAAAAGATGGAACTGATGGAAAAACTGTGGCCTGGATGCCATTTTTTGAATGAGAAAAGTCAAGTTTTATGTTAACACTTAAAAGTGTGTGTGTGATGTTTTATGGTGAAATAAACTGGATGTATGAAGAGTTTAGTCTTTCACTCGGGGTTTATGGTGCGTTGTGCGTGCTTTATGTCTCTCTGTCACATCCCTCTGTTTTGGTGTTGTGGATGAATTTCCCCGCAGGCTCAAACAAAGTGTCTCTGCCGTTTCCTAATCTGCTGCAGAATGCAGCGCGAGCTGATAGATTCATGATAAAAATCACATAGGGATCAAACCGCCGGTCACATAGTGGAAGTCTGACCCCTTACAATGGGTGGGGGGGGGGGGGGGGGGGGATTGTGGAGAGGATTAAGATGCAGCCTCGGGGGGGTTGAGAAACCTCTTCCTGTGGCAGGTTAAGTGCTCCGAGACGGCACGCTGGTCGTGAATTAGTGTCACTTTCACTCCAACTTCCTGCATTAACGTCTACGAGGAGCGACGCATCACGTTAGAGGCCCTCGTTGCTGCCGCTCCCACCCCCACCCGCGGCCTCTTTCAGCTCTGCCAAGATAATGCCGACAAATTAAATCCAGATTTGTTATTACGCGCGCGGCGCTTCGGGGTCCGACACGGGGAGGGTTCGCCGCATCGCTCCTCCGGTAATGCAATTACGCCGGGTGTGATAAGAGGCTGGGTCAGGGGAGAGCTCCTATCACTGCCGTCCCCAGGACAAACCCAATGCAAATCATGCCATCTTCTCGCTAATGACAGGCTAGTGTTAGTGCACGGTGGCAGCAAAACAACACTCACGCCAGGATTAGATGCAGTTTGGTGGGCATGAAGAATCCGTCATGGGGAAGCCCCCCCCCCGTCCAACGGCCGGCCAGCTGGCTGCAGCAGCAATATATCAGAGCCGACAGCTATACATGGGCTAATGTAACATTGAGAGGCAGAGGGAGGGGGGTGAAGGGGGTTCAGTTTGTTCTGAAGACTACAGTCCGCGCTCGGCTGTAATTCAAATGATGCAAATGTTCAACAGGCCGAATGAAGGAGCAACTCGCTCACTTCAGCTCTGTTTTTTGTCTCGTTTTTTTCACACAGCGGAGAGGATCGGTGGCTCGGCGAGTTGCACCGGAGCCGTGCTGATACCCCCCGGACATTTGAGGGGGAAGACCT